>NC_143145.1:1687500-1876250 GCF_059928025.1 Delphinapterus leucas
CTTACTTGGCCAGTGTGTGATGAGTAGATGCCTGAATGAGTCCAGATGTGGAGATACGATAAGACAAGGGAGCAGCTCCTTAGACCCCAAGAGCCCCCACCACTCTGTGGCCCTCTTCCCTACCCTGCCCATGACCATGTCCAGGGCCAGGCAGGCACCTGCTCCTGCCCCTCTCTGCCCTCGTCCTAGAACCTGGCTCCACAGGGCCCGCAGGGCTCTGTTGGTTCCAGGTTCACTGCTGGTCTCAGCCTTGTGCACACACACACTGGCACACAAACGCAGACACCAACCCCTACCCCCCCACTCACACATGATCACACACACCCACATCCACACACGACCCAGCACGCAGGCCCAGATCACGCTGCCAGGCAGAGCAGAGCCAGCCTGGGGGTCTGTTCTCCTGAAACCAGGATGTGCTCACCCTGCTGCAACCCGTGTGGCCTTGAATGCCACCCCCGAGCCTCCACAGGGTCCAGCCACTCTCCTTATGGGTGTCACCCAGCCGGACTTGTACATTCCCAGGGAGGGAGCTGTGGCTGCAAAGGATCCTTTCTGAGAATCAACCAACTTGAGTGCCCCTGGGAGCTGGCGGGGTCAGTACCGCAGGGAGAGAGAAAGGGGGGCCCATTCTCCCTGAGCAGGTTGGGGTTGGTCCCTAAACTCTTAAGATGGGCTTAGATGTAGACTCTGCCACCTTAGGAACCAACCAGCTGAGATGTTTGCAGAGGGTCCAGGAGGAGCTCCACTCTGAGCCTGCCACCGTTGCTGGTCAAGGAGCCCCATGTCCCCCCATGAGCCCCTGTTCCCTTTAGGGAACACTGCGCTTGCCCAGAGCCTCCAGGGCTGCTGGGTCGTCAGCATTTTACACCTTCATGGTGAGGAGTTAATAGATGCATTTTTCTCCTTTGAAACTTATATCACTTTTTTTAAAAAAAAAATATTTATTTATTTATTTGGCTGTGCCGGGTCTTAACTGTGGCACGTGGGATCTAGTTCCCTGACCAGGGATCGAACCCTGGGCCTCCTGCATTGGGAGCGTGGAGTCCTAGTCACTGGACCACCAGGGAAGTCCCTATATAACGTTTCAAGTATGCTGATAAGTATGGGGGGGCAACAATTATGGGGGAACCCCGGCCCAGGACCCAGCTTCATCAGAGCTTAGTGTTTGGCCTGAGATCTTTCTGGTTTTAAGGGGAAAAAACCTCGCCAACGTGGACAGGTTCTCTGTGACTTTCCCAGCACACATGGCCCCTCTTCTGCCCGTGTTTGAGCCAATCATGCCTCTGCCTCGTTCTTTACATCTCCGGGCGGTACGCACTGATCCAAACAGTGAACTGACGCAGTCTATGGGTCCCTGAGACATGGGTGAGTGGTGTCCCAAACTAACTCCTTTCAGCAATTAACTCAGCTCTGTGGGGAGAATGCACATGAAGGTTGTAGCCGTGTGCTGCCTCATCCTCCCGGCCACGAGGTGCTCCATCCTGGATGGGGCCACAGGCCTTGTATCCATCCTCTCTCCCATTCCTGGAACTTCCGTTTCCCCAGGTGCGGCTCTGTGGACAAGCTTCCAGCAGGGCCTGGCTGCCGTCTCCACAGCAAGCTGGGTGGAACGTCCTGCTGGTGACCCCTTGGTGCACGGGGTGGACTTTCTCTGGGATGTGCATCCAGGAAGAGAAGCGCTGGGCCAAAGGGCACGTGAAGCTTGAACTGTCCAGTGTGGATGCGCCCTGGGGCGCACACACCCTTGGGGAGCTGGCCGTCACCTCCCCTGTCCTTGTAGCAGGTCTTGCCTAGGGGCACGAATGAAATCTCACACGGTTGCCATTCGTCATTTCCTGTCCCTCAGGTGTTCCGTCGGCTTTGGAATCTGAGTGGGAAGGGACAGAGATGGGCAGGCTGGAGCAGGTCATCAGTGAGGACCTGGAGAGGCCTCAGACCCGCTGCCCGGAGGCCCTGGGACTGGCAGAAAGGCCCAGGCTAGCGCAGGCCAGCCCTGGTCTAGGTGTAGCCCAGATTCAGGTTCCTGCTCTGAGCAGCGGTGGGAGTGGCAGCTGTGACCCGTGAGAGAGACCCCAGGGCCTGGGGGCTTGTCTTCACTCCCACTGCCTCAGCTTTAAGCACACAACCTTTCTGGCTTCAGAACCCCATCTTCCAACACAGCTCATTTCTGAATCCCTGGAGCCCCTCCTTCCTGGCCAGCCAGACACTTTTTGGACCAATGAATGAGCAAATGACCCATGAATGCATGAATGAATGAATGAAAAACAGACTAGCTGGAGAAGACTTCACTTGGGAGGCAAGATGTCCACTGACTTAGGGATGTTAAATCACCTCCAGCCAACTGCTTAAGGTAATGGGTTCCAACAGGTCTTTGGGCGAGTGGGGGTCTGAGGTCCCCCTGGGTGAGCCCTCCACCCTCATCAGAGCCAGGCCTGGCCAGGGGACACAGGGCTGGGGCTCCGGCTTCCCGTCCTCTCAGGCACCCTTGCTTCAAGCAGGCCAGGTGCCACCCCTCACCTGTCAACTCCTGTGACCTGTGGAATGTACGGCCAGGCCCAGCAGCTTGGTGGGCAGGGGAGAGAGAGCAGAGTGGCAGGCCCCAGGCCGGGGTCAAGGATGGCAATGCAGTCGGGTGTCGGTGGTCTCCAGGGAGGTGACAATGGCCTCTGAGTGATCTGAGAGGAGCCACCCAGAATGAGGTCCACCTTGCTGACCAAGCCCTGCAAAGGGGAGGAGGGGCCAGAAATATGCCCACGGAGACCAGGAAGGGGCAACTGCTACCGGCCTGGGGGCCTCTACCCGCTCACCTGCTGACAGGCCCTCCTGCGTACATGGCCCGGCCCTGGAGAGAGGAAGGTGAGTGACACTGGAGCCCTCGGGCTGGCTTTTCGGGGCCAGTGCTTGGGGCCAGGAGCCGCCTATGGGATTCCTTGGCGGTGTCTTGCGGCCTCTCCAGGAAAGGACACCACTGGGGGAGGGCACTGCCACTTGTCCCAGGCCTGCCTCCTGGGAACACGGCCCCGAGCCCTCTCCCCACGCAGCCCCTGGCAGTGTGGGCGGGGGCCGGTGTGCCTGGTGAGCTGGAGTGTGACTCAGCCGGAGGTGCATGCCAATGAGTGGCGGAACGTTGCCTGCCAGATTAAATTAGGTGCCTCAGAATTAAAACTACATATTTATTTTAACCGGTCGAGGTGTTCGGAGGGAGATGAAAGGGAGGGGAGATGAAATATTACAAACTAGATGATTAAGACTGCAGAGAGGTGCGTGTGCTGGGATGGGAGCCGGGAGGGTGAATTGTGAATCCCCCTCTCGTGCCAGTTTAGAGTGAGAAAAGGGAGTTTGACACAAAGAGGAAAAAAATAAACAGGAAACCAACACCCAGCCCAGCCATCCGAGAGGGTGCGTTAGTGCTCATTCTGGGAAGGGGAGCGGCGGCCAGCTGAGCGCACAAGGCCCGGGCACCGGGCGGGGGGAGTGCGAGCCCGGACAGCTCCGGGCGAGGCTCACCTGGCACCTGGAGCAGGGCCCGGCCGACCGCAGGCTCCGAAGAGTATAATGTGTACTGGAGGGCCCCGCGCCCCGAGGAAGAGCTCGCCATCCGTGGGGAGGGGAGGGCAGGAGGGTGATGCCGCCTACGGGCCTGGTGAAGGTGGAGCTGGCGGGACAGGTGTGCCGCTGGCCGCCTGTGCCCATCTCCCCGGTGCTGCTGCCACAATGTGTGAGGCAACAGAAGTAAAACCGGGGGTGCTGGGGCTGGCAGGGTGGGGTGCTTGTTACGAGGAGGAGGGCATGGCGCCAAGGAGATGGATGGCAAGGTGGCTGGTGGATTGGGGGGCTGGGTGGTGTTGCTGTCAGGCGGGTGATGGGAGTCTCCAGCCGGGGCGGGGCTTAAATCCTGGCTCTGAGCCCGAAAGGTCATGAGGCCTGGGGCCGGCCACTTCATTGCTCGGTCGTCTGTGTTGCTCGACCTCTGACTTTTCCTGTTTCTGCAGCCAGACTCTTCCCCGAAGGCGAAGGCGGTGGGGGTGGGAGGGGACGTGGCAGGCGGGGCAGGGTGTCTGGTAGAGTTGACGGACAGAGGGCGGAGGTAATGAAATGGAGGCTCCGCCCTGGCCCAGGATCACCCTGGGGCCTGGCATGAGGGGCTGCCTGGTCCGGCTCCTGCCCAGGACAGACCCAGAGACCAGCTTCTCAGATGAGGTGTGGGGAGAGAGGGGCCTAGGGGACACGCCCAGGGGCCATCTATAAGGAGAGCAGGCCAGTGTGTGTGTGTGCGTGTGTGTGTGTGCATGTGCGCGTGTGTGCATGTGTGTAAGGAGTGATGGTCTCAGCACACCCCCACCCCCATCCCCAGAATCACATTGCACCCCAGGGGCGGCATCCCGAGTGCCATGGGCAGGCGATATGGGTCACAAACAGGGTCAGGGCTGTGCAGCTTGTCCCTCCTGGGCTGACCTCCTTAGTGCCCTCGGCGCCCGCGACCTGCGGGCTCCAGATTTAGACGCGTGAAGATCAGCAGCTCCCCAAACCCTGAGAAGGTGGGGAAGGCCATTTCCCAACTGATAAAAGGAGAAAAGACACAGGACTTCTCCCCTCCCCCCCCCCCCTGCCCTTGGAGCCAGAGCGCTGATCTGAAGGTGGGTGGCGCCTTCACCTACGTGCCCACCCCCCAAAGCGCGGCACCCCCAGGTCCCGGTGCAGCCAGCGCGGCCTGGACCCACCCTGCCAAGAGCGGAATCTGGGTTTCCTTGTGGGGGAGAGGCTCGGCTCCTGGGACCTCCACTGGCGCCGAGGTCCCCTGGGTCCTGGGAAAGAGCCGTCTGGCCTCTCCCAGAGCCGAGATCAGGGTCACAGCAGAGAGCTCTGGGGCTTCAGTTCCACCGTCCTGAGTCTACGTGCCAACCTCCGGACTTGCAGAAGCCTCGCTTCAGAAGGCGAGGGCAGTGGGCACCGTCCCGGCATCGGGCGAGGTGGGGCAGGGCCGCCCTGACCGGAGGGCTTCTTGGTGTGTCCACAGCCCACGTGTCCTGCTTTCCTCAGAGTCCGCGAGGGAGACGGGACGCCCATTTTGCAGACGCGTGGTGAGAGGTGACGCGGTCTGAGGATCTGGACTGAGCTCAGGCATTGCCTGGAGGGTAGGCACTGAGCTGGATTTCCTGACATCTGCCCCTGGCCGCAGCTGTGCCCAGAGTCTTGTCAGAGACCCCTACGGCTCTGCCACAGTGGGGGCCTGAGCGGGGCGGGCAGGACACCCCTCAGTCCAGGCCGGGCCTGGGCCCACCCTGTGCCACCCCCAGTGCTTCTGTCACGGCTGACTCTGGAGAGAAAGCAGGTGTATTGGCACGTGCCTGTGTATGCAACCCACGTGTGCATGCACGTATGCTGGTGTGTGCACACACGATACGCAGTGCAGGTACGCATGCACAGAGGCACAGGCACGCACACCACACCCATGCATATGTGTGCACCCACGTGTATGCACACAGGGGCAAGGCCACAGGTATGGTGCACTGCACAAACACAGCTGGCGTGCACACATGTCACACACGCGGACACTCATGCATGCACAAATACACGAGGTCTGTGCAGACCTCACGGGTATAAGAGCGCGGGCACGTGGCTTTGTCACATGTATGTGTGCCTGCCTGCCATGTGCTGTGGCCGGACGAGGGAGGAGTGGCAAATCTGTCTGCCCTGGAGAAGCTGGTGTTTGTCCACCACAACTATCAGGGTACGAACAGTCTCGTCCCCACCAAAACTTCCCCAGGCTACCCGTCTGTGGTCACACCTTCCCCTGACCCCTCATCCCTGGCCACCACGTGTGTGTCCTCCATCACTACAGTTTTGTTCTTTCGAGGCTGTCCTGTCCGGGGAATCACACAGCAGGCCGAATTTTGAGGCTGGCTTCTTCTGCTCAGCGTAGAGCTGTTGCGATCCACCTGCACTGTTGCCGTTTTCTTTCTCCTGCTGGTGACCGTCCACTGCATGCAGGTACCACAGCTGGTTTAACCATCATCCTTTGAAGGACATCCAGTTATTTCCAATTCGGGGTTATTACAAATAAAGATGCTCTGGACACTTGTGTACAGGTTTTTGCGAACATGAGTCTTTGTTTCACTTGGGTAAATTCCTAGGATAGGTATCCACTTACCAGGGATCTTAGGGTCCCTGCATTATGCGTATGTCTAACTTGATAAGAAACCACCAAACTGTGTTTCAGAGTGGCTGTCCTATTTTACATTCTCACCAGCAGTGAACGTTCCTGTTGCTCGATGTTGTCAGGTATGGTTGGTATTCTTTATTTCAGCTGTTCTAATAGGTATGAAGTGGTATCTCATCACGGTTTGAATTTGCATTTCCCTAATCACTAGTGACGTTGAATATTTTCCCATATGCCTGTTTATAATCTGAATATCTTCTTCGGTGGTATGTCTTTTCAAATCTTTTGCCCTATTTATTCCCTTAACTTTTTATTTCAAAACCATGATAGACCCACAGGAGGTTATGAAATTTCCACAGAGAGGGAAATCCTTCATTTGGGAATGTCTTCATTTCACTTTCATGCCTGAAAGGTATTTTCCCTGGACATAGAAGTCTGAACTTCAGCTCTTTCTTTCAGCGCTTGGGAAATATTGTTCTCCTTCTGTCTGGCCTCCATGGCTTCTGATGAGACAGCAAATTCATCTGGGTAGTTTTCCCCTTATAAATAATTCGTTGCTTTTCTTTCTGCTTCATTTGTCTTTAGTTTTTAGCAATTTGATCTGGATGTGTCTGAGAATGAATTTCTTTGGTTCGTGGATCTTCCTGAATCTGTAGGTTTACGTATTTTACTAAATTTGGGGAATTTTCAGCCATTCTTTCTTCAAATATTTTTTTCTGCATCACAATTTTTTGTTTCCCTCTGGGACCCCAAGCTTGTGAATATTAGACCTCCTGATATTACCCCACAGGTCCTAGAGCTCTATTTTTTTTCTTTTAATCTATCTTCCCCTCCTGCTCATGTCAGATACTTTCTATTGATCTGTGTTCATGTTCACTAGTAATTTCTTCTGTCATCTCCGTTCTGCTATTGAATTCATACCCTGAGTATTTTTACTTTGGTTATGTACCTTTACTTTGGTTATGTATTTTTCAGTTGTCATGTCTCCATTTGGTTCTTCTTTATGTCTTTTTTTTTTTTTTTTTTGCTAAAGCTTTCTATATTTCTGTTTATTTCAAGACCGTTTGCCCTTACTTGTTGGAACATTTTTATAATGGCTGCTTTTAAGTCTCTGTTTGATAATCCTAACGTCTGTGATATCTCAATTTGGCTCCTGTTTATCATTTTGTTCTATGAAAAATGCAAGTTGTGATTTTCCTGTTTCTTCATATGCCAAATCATTTTGGATTGTATCCTAGAAATTTTGAATATTATTTTGTAAGGCTCTGGATATGTTCTAAGTCCTGTGGAGATGTATGAAATAGACACTTAGACTTTAGCAGGCAATCAACACAATTGGGTCCAGGCTGCAGGTTCCGACCAGTCTTCAGGGGTTGTGATTCCTACCTCAGGTCAGAGTTTAGAGCATTTCAGTGCTATTCAGATCCGTCCTGTGTGAGCATCCAGTGGACATTCTGGGATTGGGTGGTATCTACCCCATAGCTAATTTCTCAGAATTTTTGGCACACTGTTTAGGGTCCACACCTGCTTAGCTTGGGGCTGATCCTCAGCAATCATAAACAAGTAAGGGGTCACTTTTCCAAGCCCCCTCTCTGTGTTCTCCTGATCGCTTGTTTCCTGGGATGCCTCCCTTTGGTCTTCTGGCCGAAGGATGGGGTTTTCTCTAGGACATTCTGCTATCTACTTCCCATGACTGTGTCCACATCCAGGACCAAGTGGAGTGAGGAGGGAGTGAGAAAGAAAAAAAGTGGGTCCACCTGGCCTTCTTGAGAGCACAGCTCCTGATTAGGGAGGGAATCTCCCCTCCTTTAGCACACTTAATGCCCTCGGGCCTACCGCTGTTGCCGCTGCCAAGCTGGCCACTGAAAGGACTGCCTGGGGGCTGGGTGTGGGACTACAGAGAAAAGAAAAATAAATTGGGCACCTCTCCCACTCTCTTTCAGTGTTAGGAGTCCTCTTCTTTGAGCCATAAGTAGGGGGATTTTCTTTGAACTCTCTCTGGTGGCACTGATGCCCATTCCAGACTTCAGGCGGCCTTGATCTAAGCTGGAGGACATGAGGGAAAAAGGGGGGAACTGGCCAGTGAGTTGAGGGTGCTTCAAAGTCCAGTTTTCTTCCCAGGCACCTGCTAACCTTTACTTGCGAGAGCCCCTCACACTGCTCCAGGCGCTCCGTCTGGGTTTGCAGCCACGATCAATGAGGGGGTGTGTGTGCCTGCACCGTCCTACCTGCAGCTGAGCCCCCAGAGACTTTAACACCAACCTCCCTTCCCCACGGCCTCAGCCTCTGGGGCCCCCCACCTGTCTCCAAATGGGAGGAGAAGGCAAAAGGGGATGGGGTTCCCCCATTTAATTATCTGCCTTTCCAACACAGAGGAGTCATAGACCCTCCATCTGGAACACTAGGGAGGGCCTAGGCTTGACCCGCCAAGCCAAGCATCACCCCACGTGCAGAAGGCTGGGGTGAAGCGAGCCAGGCCACACGATGGGGTAGGCAAGATGCGAAGCCCTCGCTGACCACTCGGCCTGAGCACGGCTCCCAGAGTCATCCGGAACTCAGGAAGGACAGGTGGGAGGAGAGTCATCGTCTGACCTCCTGAAGGTTCTTGGACTCTCCCTGCACTGCCTAAAACTAAACTTCCCTCCTCGACCCTTAAGAAAAGCCTTTATCTTCTCATGAGATGCTGGCCCTCTGTGCCTTTAGACATTTGTTCCAAAGTTTGCATCCTTTTCTGTCATCAAAGGGGTGGAAAAACCAAACGTCCATTAGGTGAAGGACAGAATTCCCAGGCCTGAGAGCTGGTGGGCCTCCCGGGGGGTGGGGTGGGCGACGGGGCCGAGTGTTGGTGACTGCACAGTGATGGCAGCAGGGGGGATGTGAGGTGGCACCACGCACAGCAGTGACCGTGGGGACAGCGGAGTTGTCGGTGGTCCCATGGTGACGGCAGGGATGGAGCCCGCGGTGAAGTGAAGGCAATGGCTGACGGTGGTGCGGACATTTGGACCCGCGCCCAGCAGCGGGATCCCCCCTGTCACAGTCACCGCACGCCTGGTGCGTGAGTCCGACCTGACATCAGACGGCGGAGGCTGGACGGTGGCCACGCCTGCCTTGTGGGACCCGGACAGGAGTTTGGCCTAAAGCTGCTGGGGGTGTCGGGTGGAGGGTATGGTCTTCTGCCCGCTGCATCTGTCCTCCGATTCCTCCCGCCCCTGCCGGAATCAGGAGTGGGGATGGGCCATCACCCAGTAGGATCCCTTCACAGTCTGGGGTGGGGGAGAGGGAGGTGGTGGTCCACAGCCAAAGTCCCGTCTCTGGGTCCTGAGAGATTTGCCTGCTGGAAGTTTACTGTGGAAAGCAGACGGGAACAGCTCCTGGGCTGGCGGAGGGTGGCTGGGCCGAGGGAGAGATTGCACTAGGTGCCCTCGACCCAGAGACCTCAGCTGGCCTCACAGGAGGTGGGACGACCCTGTAGAGCTGTCCCAAACTGGGCCTCTGCAGAGTCTATGCACCAGTCCTGGGCTGTGGGCTGCCCTGCGTTGTACGGCAAGGAGGCTCCTTCCAGCCAGGCTGGTCCCACAAAGGGAACCGGATGGGGCTGGCAGCACCCTAGCACTGGAGAGCCGGTGCCTGGCCTGAAGGAGAATCAGGGGGTGTGTCCCCGGAAGCCACTGCAAGCCCCGTGACCCGGGGTGGGGTCATTGCTGACCTCACTCCTCCCAGCTCCTCCCCAACATGGTGACTTCATGGGGCTGAATTCAAAGCAAAAATAGTTGGTGGGATGGAGCTGGAGAGGAAGCCTTACCCCTGGAGGACAGGGCTGGGGGCCTTCGACGGGGAGGGCCTGCAGGGTGCCCACCTTCCACACAGAACTGCTCTGGTTGATTGTGAGGGACTCGCCAGGAGAGTGACTCGGAGGGGATCCAGACCCAGCGATGCTTGATGGGGACACTTTCAAAGGCACCCAGGTTCCCAGACAGGACCTGAGCACTGTTCCTCCTGGGGTTCCAGGACCGTGGGAGACCTCCCACTTCGGGGCCAGACTGAGACCCAACCTCGGCGCACGCTGAGCCCTGAACCTGGTCACAGGCTGACCCTGGTCCCAGTCTGAGCCCCTACCTCACTGGACAGCCCAGTGGCACAGTCCTTGGCCACAGGGAAGCCTGGGGAGGAGAAGCAGAGGGGCAGTGGTTATGGGGACCCCACCCTGAGCTGGGCATGTGGCTCTACTGACATCCACCAGCAGGTCCACACCTTGTCCTGGGCCCATGTGCCCTTACTCCCTCCCCACTGCCCCCGAGACCCCGACTCCTGGCGGGAGAGGCAGGGACCACGCATGCTCGCGGTGCTGCACGATGACTCCTGCAATGCTCCCTCACTTTATTTTTATCCCCATCAAGCCCTATAAATACAGCAGTGATCACCAAATACAGTCAATGTGCCCAACGCCTCCTGCCCGCAGTGTTGCACACCCACACAGCCGGGGACCCGGGGCAGAGGGACAGACACATGAGGCTCTAGGGGAGGTGCGGCAGATCCTCAGCTTGGAGCCCTGGGACAGACCCCATCTCCCCCACAGTGGGCATGCTGGCACCTCTCGTCTTTCTTCTCATTTGTGACGCCTAGGACATTTTCTTTCCCTGGGATCTCTGGATCTCAGTTTTTCCATTAGAGAAATGGGGGTGACAACCTGAGTGGACATCGTATGTGGTCATTTCCCCACGCCCAACGCCCACTCCTGGAGGGGACAGGGGCTTTGCTGGTTTCAGTCTCTTCTGTCCCCAGTGCTTGGTCAAGACCCTCTGTGAATGTTCGTTGAGTGAGTGGATGGATGGATGGATGAATGGAAGGAAGGAGGGATGGGTGGGTAGATGGATGGAGGACATAAAATAATGGCCCCACTGAGTACATGATGGGGTCAGTGCGGGGCAAGGGCGATACCACTGCGCTTTATCAGGGCAGCCGCCCCACCTCCACCTCCAGGCAGCCCCTCCTCATGGATGGGGATCTGTCAAGGCATGGAGGGAGGAGGGGCGCTGCAGCTCACCTGCAGGACTGGTGGGAGGTTCCCAGGCAGGGGCAGGATGAGGGGCCCATAAATCCAGAAAAGCAACGTGGGTGCTGCTCCCCAGACAGGAGGCTCTGCTCTGTCCCCCAAGGTGATGGTGCCCCCAGGTGAGACTTGGAATCAAGGCCAATGTCTTCTTTTTCCAGATGGGAAAGGAATGTCCGGAAATGCGGATGTGGCTCAGGACACGGGGAGTCAAGTCAGGCTGGGGCTTGGTCTTCCCTGATCTCACCCCACTGACCACCATTCCTGGGCCTGGCTGGCCCTGCAGGGGCCTGGGCACTTGTCCCCGGGGCACCGCTAAGGGCTCGGCCTGAGCCGGGCACAGGGGAGCTGCTCTGGCACTGTGTGCCGCCCCTCCCCCAGGTTCCCCCATTACACGGGGACTGTGCTGGAGTCCCACGCGGCTGGTCTCTGTAATCATGCCTTGTTAAACACCCACCTTGATGGAAACAGGGGAGACGCCTGGGTTGTCTGCTCCATGGTCAACACCAGGATAACTCCACCCAGTAACTGTGCACTGCCCAGGGGGCTCCAAGACCCTCATCCCATGGCCTCATAGGCCCTGGGAGCTCCCTGCAGATAGGCCGAGGAAGCAGCCCACTGTGGTCCAGCCTGGATTCCCTTCCTCTAGGCCTCCTTGACTTCTGAGGGGCCAGAGACGCTGTTCGTTCTGGTGTCGGACACCTCCGAAGGTGAAGGCGCGCAGGGCCCACTAGCTCCAGGGAGAAGCCCCCAGCCATGTTCTTAAGCCCCCAGTCCACCTGTTTTCAGAGCCCACAGCTCGGCCAGGGGGCAGGTATCTGAGAGGGAGGAGGGATAGTCACGGGTCTGGGCTGAGAGGGAGCTGATGGAGTTTGAGGATCGTGGGGACCCCAGGAAAGGGGACAGACCATCGTAGCAAGGGCAGAGCCCCCAGCCCTGGGGACGTCAGCAGTCAGAGGAGGAGGAAAGGGCATCGGACGGGCAGGCTCCAGGCCCAGTTCTGCCTCGTGGCTAGGCAGCCTTGGGGGGCCACCTCCCTGCTCTGGGGCTCAGTTTCCCCCAGAACAGGCCACATGATCTCCAAGACCTCTTCAGCTCAGCCACTCCATCTATCACTCATTCACTCACTCATTCATTCCTTCCATTAACACACAGTGAAAAGCAGCCATGTGACAGGTGCTGCCGACAGGTCGCTCTCAGTATGCTGGGGTTGGGGGCAGGGGTAGAGGCACGGACAGTGTGATCAGTGCTGTGAAAGAGGCAAGTCCGGGGCCGGGGAGCTTGGAGGAGACCCCAGCCCCAGGCTGAGGTGCAGGTGTGTGGGAGGGACAGCTTGAAGGATGGGGACGTCACCTCCCAGGCAGAGAGACCCGGCTGGGCACAGGTGAGAGGATGCACCTGGAGAGTTAGTGGCCGTGGGCTTGCGGCAGCGTCCGGCAGGGCCTGGAGTCTGCTCTCCCACTCTGCTACCTCGCAGACCCCTCTTACTTCATCAACTACCCGGGAGGTGGGGCTGGCGGGTGCTTTCTGCCCACACACAGCGCTGTCGTGAGGTTTGGCAGTTCACTTGCCGGGAGGTGTCCCTGGAAGCACAAAGTGTTTTGATTTTGTAAAATGCCGTTCTCTCTGAGCTTTACCTTTGCTCATTAGCATCTTGTTACCGCGGTTCCCTGCGCGTGGCGGGTGGGGATGGGGAGGAACACACTGAAATCAGTTCTTGACTCTGTGAGTGTGAGAATGTGTGTGACTGTGTATGAGTGTGTGGGACTGTGTTTGTGTCAATGTCAACGTGTGCAGGGAGGAGAGGAGGGGGAAGCAGGCAGGAGACCAGGCAAACCCCCATGTGTTAGGTTTGGGATAGGAGTTTGGGCAGAATCCGACACAGGACGTGGACATGGTGGCCTTCTTCAGCAGCCACGTTAGATTCATACCGTTCCTGCTGGCAAACTCCTACTCATCCTTCAGCACCCAATCCAAATGCCCCTTCTCTGGGAAACCTTTCCAACACCCTGTTTCCTCATACAACCTTCTAACAACAGACTTACAGCCCAGTAGGTGATTCTTTGGGCCTATCTCCTTCTGCTCCTCTGAGACACCCTGAGGGTGGCATCCACATGCTCTTGGCCCTGGTATTTGGCACTGGTGCTCAGCACGCACCCAAGAGATCAATAACAAGTCAGACAGGCCATGTGCTCACACGTGCCCAGGGTCTCCAGCGGGCCAGGTCTGGGCTAAGGGCTGTGAAGCCTTCGCAGGCGTTGGCCCCCACAAGCCTCACATCAGCTCCACGGAGCAGGGAACACTGTGATCCATGCTGCAGATCTGAGGAAGCCAAGGCTCAGGGCAGGTGTTGACGGGCCGCCCCTGCTGGCCAGTGGTAGAGCCAGGGGGAGGCGCTGCAGGGTTGGTGGCCAGTGTGGCCAGTGATCTGGAGGCCCAGCTGGAGGGAGAAGAGGGACAGGGAGAGCAGAAGGAGTCTGTCTGTCCCTAAACAGAGACTTGGTACCAAAAGAACAAGGTGCCATGTGTGCAGAGCACCTCAGAGGAAATCAAGGCGGGGTGCGGGCCGCAGCCACGTTGGCCCCGGCATGGGGACGCCTTGGGCCAAGAGAACTCACCACACTCCTCCCAGAGGAGCCCAAACGCAGGCCCAGCTCCCAACACCCTACCTGGGGGTGAGCCAGACCCACGCAGGTGCCGGAGTGGCCCCCTGCTCCTCTCCCCCTCCCCTACGCCCCCTGCTCTTTACTTCTCTTCCTCCCCCACCTGCCAGCTCCTCACCCCAACTCCCCGAGCCCCTGGGAAACAGCGCTGGGCTGACGCACCCCCTTCCCCAAACCCCAAGTGCTGTCTGGGGCTCAGATAGCGGTCCAGGCCCTGCAGAGGCAGTGCCTTTTCCTCTGTCTGCTTCCTGTAGCCCAACCTTTGTCCTCTCCTCTCACACTCAGTCACCCATGGATGAGAGAGCGCCTCGGCCCGGGGCCCTTCCCTCTTGGGGCTTGTCCAGCGTCAGCTGGAGGCCCTCAAGCCGGTGGAGCTCCTCTACGTCCTGGTGACAAGGGGGATGCACGCAGGACAGTGGGGCAGGCTTGGCGCAGCTGGAAAGAGGCGCCCCTCGCTGCTGCTCCTGGTCTTATGTCGGGCCAGCCACGGGGCCGCCAAGCTGCCCAGGAGGCCACAAAATGTGGGTGTGTCCTGGGCAGAGAAATAAGCACCAGTGAGCACTAGCTGCCTCGGTTGGTCCCCAAGGTGTCCCCTTCAGTGTCTGTCTTCCCGTCCATTCTGCTCTCACCCCCCACGTGAGTACCGCAGGCTGCCCGGGGGCTGGGGGTGTGGCCAGCACGCTTACGGCCCTCATGGGCTCCAAGTGTCACCTGGGTGCAGGTGTACTGCCCATCAGTGCACGCACCGGGCACAGGTAATCAGGCCAGATTGTGTGTGGTGGACCTTAAAGGGAGAGGCAGATGAGACCCTCCCTAAAGTCCACTGGGCTGGTCTTCGAGCCCACGGCCCATGATCTGAAGGCCACTACATGCTCATGATCTTAAGCCCCGAGGGGCGCGGGCTGTGATGTAGAGGTAGAGCCCTGGCCTGGGCGTCAGAGACAGGCCCGGGGCCCCAGGGCTGCTGAGGCCCCTTGTGGACCTGTGTGTGCCCCTCGCTGCCAGGGCCAGGTTCCCCACCTGTGGCTGAGGGAGCATAAGGGGTGGTCTGAGCGGCAGGGGCTCTGAGGCCATCAGCGGCTGGAGAGGTCAGGACGCCTCCACACAGGAGGTGTGCCAGTGGCACACGGATGTCCACAGGCTCCCTGCCTTCCTGCTGGACACTCCCAACTCACCTCCCAGAAACGCTACCCCTCAAGACTCCCCTGTGCCAGGCCTCCTTGTCAAGGGGGACTTCCCTGACCCCCAGCCCCCTTTGGATCTCCCACGCCCCCGTTCTGCTCCTGCACAGCCTTCACCCAGGTTCCCAGTGCACATCTGTGCGTTTTGTGGCCTGCCTGCTAAACGGCAAGCACTGTGACAAGGGCTGTGTCTTGGTGGAGACTACTAGATGGGTCCCATCTTCCCCTTCTTACTTGGTACAAGAGCCCAGATGGCCGCTGGGAACATAGTCCTCGGGAAGAGGACATTTCCTAGCCTCCTTTGCAACTAAAAGTACCCAAGGGACCCAGTTTTGGACAAGCGGGGTGGTGGTGGTGGGGGTGGGGACGTGTAAGCGGATATGGGGTGTACAGTATCTAGGAAGTGTCCTTAAAAGGATGGGATTGGGGGGTGTGTGCATTCCCACTATCCAGTTCTCCTTCCTGCTGTTGGAAAGCAGACGTGATGGCTGGCACTTACACAGCCATTTTGTGCCATGAGGCAGAGGCCCCATTCGAGAGTCGAAGGAACAAGATTAAAGGAGTCCAGGGTACTGATGATTGTGAGGCCCACCCTCCCAGCCCTATGGCCTATTTGGACTTGAATGTATACCACTGAAAGTAAACGTTGATCATATTTAAGCCACTGTTATTGGGATTTTCTGGCATTAGCAACCAAATCTAATTGTGTGGCATCCCCAAGGCCTAGCATGTTGCCTGACATCGGAAGGTTGTTGAATGAATAAATGATGGCAAACAGGATAAGATTTGGCAAGAGGAGGGGGGGACGCTGTGCCAGGTAGCAAGCCTGGGTGCTGGGTGACGGACAGACAGACTGGCTCCTTGGGGTGTGGAGGTGCCTCCTCCCATGGGGGTGGGGAATAAGCAGGTTCTGCTACTTCCCAGGAGGGGCGGCAAACTCCTCCTTCACAGAGGTTGCGATTAGCAAAGACGACACTCAAGTGCTCCTGTTGTGGAGTTTTTTTTTTTTTTTTTTTGCCACTCCTGCTTGGTGATAAATACCTTGGGAGGCTGCTAGGAGTCTCATGTGGAGTCAGTTTTCTAAGTGCCTGAGACTGGTCTCAAACACTTGGGGGTGAGGTGCTTGTGTTGGTCAAGCCCCTGCTAGGTGCTGGGCCTGCACCAGCCCTTTCCCAGCACGTGTCCCCCAGTGACACTGCCCCATACAGGTGACAGGTGACAGGGTAGCGGTGCGCCACCCTGCCCCTCCCATGCCTGCTCTCCAGCTGGCTCCCACATCACCGCTTTGAACACGCCCAGAGAAGGTGTCACTGCTCAACATCACACAGCAACACAGGGATAGGTTTGGTGTTAAAAGAGAGTAGGCTCTGTGGGGACACAGAGTGAACACTAGGCCCCCGTGAGTGCAGCTTGTGAGCTCACTGACTTGTCATCACTCCCCGAGGCCACACCACATGCAGGGTGCCCTGCTGAGTGCCGAGATGCAAATTCAACCACATGGGCCTGCCCTCAAGAGGCCTGTTGCACGGTGGGCAGGTCACAAGCCTAAAAGGGTGGTTGTCATGCCCGGATGTGGTTGTACGGGCTAGGAGTGGTGCCAGCAGCAGTGTGGAGGAAGCAGGGGCTTGTTTCCTCTCTGATGAGAGGGTACAGCTGGGGCGGAGGCTCCACCACGCAGCTGCTCCCTGTCCGCAGCTTGGGACCCACCCCTTTGCTCCCCAAATGGCTGCTCTCCTTGGGAGACCGTGCCCGCATTCCAGGCTGGAACAAGAGAAGGCAGAGGGCTAGCTGGCTACATCGGTCCCTTCTGGGTCTGAAGACTCACCGAGTCCTCTGCTGTCTTCCTCCGGGCCAGCACTACCTTGCTGCCTTGAACAAAATGAGTTCTGTTGGTAAGGGACAAAGGGGGACTGGGCCGCAGGGATGACCTGCTCACGGGATTTGATGGAGGAGGGTCTGTGGTGAGTGAGGGAGGGCTGCCACGTGCTGGGTCGGGGTGTGGGGGGGGCAGAGTGGAAGTGTAAACACCTTCTTCCCCTGGACGGTGCTGGGTGGGCTGATTTCCCAGAGAAGCTGACCTGGGAGCCGGTCTCCAGGGGACAGACAGGAAGGGTGGGGGAGGGGAACATGCTGCAGACCCCAGGTTGACAGTGTTTGACCCAGGGATCTGGTGCTACCACGCAGAAGCCCAGGTGGCTACCCCTGTTTCAGCGAGCGTTTCTGGGGTCGGCTTTGGTGGGCGCTACATGGAGGCTTCTTCTGAAGACCCCGCGGGCACAGCGAGGATGCAGTGCAGCGGACAGATGCCCCGTGGGGGCTGCGGCAGCTTCTTCCCTCCGCTCTTCCTCTGGGGGTCTCTTGGTCATCCCCTTGACCCTCACCCGTCCGGGTCCTGATGGAGGGGACCGTCTCTCCTGCTTCTCCGAGGGGCGGTAGGCGCCCTCGCCCCAGACTAGGGAGGAGGCAGCAGGTACTGAGCACCCGCCCCGGGCGGCCCTGCTTGCGCTAGACCACCCCGTCCGCAGCCCCGGGGGCACCCGCTCGGTCCGCTGGGTAGGCGGGAAGCACACTCTGCAGGTGGTCGCCCTGGAGGAGGTGTACTTCGCTTTCCCCTCCTTTCCTCCACACCCACGCCCGCTGAGGGTGGGGCGTGGCCGGAGCACCCTCAGACCCCGCTCTTTGGAGACCCGTCCCCTGAGGGCCCTCCGCGGAAAGGCTTTGGGGTGTGGTGACGATCCCGTCTACTTCCCCGCAGGCACGGACCAAGGCGTGGGGTCCGCAGGGCACGGCCCCTCCCGGCAGTGCTCAGTGGCCGCCCTAGACCCGGGCGCTGGCCCTTGTGCCCTCCGGACCCGAGTCCGGGGCCCGCACGGCCACTGCGCCGCCGCGGCTCGGCCTCTCAGACCCGTGAGATCCGGTCGGGCCTCTGCGGCGAGGACCGCGCACTCCGCGTGTCACCCCCGTTCCACAGATGGGGGTACTGAGGATCGGGGATGCGAGTGAGCCGGCCACCTACAGGCCCGGTAAGGCGGCGGGAACGGCTCGGCCCAGCCGGCGCGCCCTCGGTGGCCCTCGAGGACCGCGGCCCTGGGTAGCCGCGGGGGGCTCCCGCCGGGCGCAGGCTTTCTGGCCCCTCCGGCCGCCGTCCCAGGCCGTTTCCGCCGCCCGCGCGGGGCGCTCTGGGACTTGTAGTCCCAGGGCTCACGCCGTCCTCAGCCCGTCCGCGGCTCGGCGGCCATTGGCTGGCGCGAGGCGTCGGGGCCGACGGGGCGGAAGGGGGGCGGCCTTGAGGCCCTCGCCGGCGCGAGAGAGGCCGTCACGTGATGTTTGGGTGCCGGCTCCGCCCCCCCGTACCGCCCCTCCCTCCGAGAAAGCACGGAACGCGCCCGCGAGCCACCGAGGCCCAGGTGAGGCAGCGGCGTGCGGTGGTGCCGGGCCGGCGGGGGCGGGCCGGCGGGGGGAGGCTGGCTTGGCTGGGAGGGGGCGAGGCCGGAGGCGGGGGCGGCGGAGGCCGGGGCTGGGAGGGGCGCGCGGGGCCCGGGGTGGTCGGGGGCGGGGTGGGGCGGAGCCCGCGCGGCGGGAGGGCCTCCGGGAGGGGCGGGACCGCCATGGGAGGGGCGGGGCCTAGGGGCAGGGTCGTGGGAGGGGCAGGGTCTCGGGGGCGGAGCGCTTGCACCGAGGCCCGGGTGCACACCTGTTGGGCGCCAGGGACGCTGCTCGTCACCAACGAGCGGGAGGCAGCCCTTGAGGGAGAGCCGGACACGATGTGCCCCCCCTCCGCTCCTTTCTGCCTTTCCTCTACGTTTGGCTTAAAACGTGCCTCTGGGGCACGGAGGGTAGGGGCCCTCCCGCCCGTCCAGCTTCCAGGTGCCTCTGATCTGTGCTGCCCCCACGGAAGCCCTCCAGGGGCTTCCTGTTGGGAGACTCACGTTTCACTCCTCCTTTGCCCTCTGGGTTCTTCGTGCGCCGTCCAGTGTGGCGGACACTAGCCAGCGCGGCGCAGGCATGGAACACTGCGGTCATGGCAGAAAATTCTTTGGGTCGAGCTGCTGGACTAGACGGGCCTGCTGCCATTGCAGCCACACCTGGCCTCTTCCTCACCCACCCTCTTCCTGCCCTTGTCTTAGTTCCTGGTGGGATGGCAGCTCACCATCTTTACGGCAGGTCACAGCCCACTTTGCTGACCGCCCTCTCCTACCAGTACCCTGGTTCAGGTCCTTTTTCTTTTCCTTCTCAGCACTTCATGTTTTGTCACTGTCGCTTGTTTGCTTGTTTTCCGCTTTATCTTGGGTCCCCAGGAGGCAGGGATTGGGACTGTTCCTCACTATAGCCCCAGGGTGGACAGAGTGTCAGGGTGAGGTCCAGGTGAAGTTTGTCAGTATTGGAGTGCTTCAGCCTATTAAAATGGTACTTCTGAGTGATCAGCCTCATATGTTGTAGGTCCTCGGTAGAAACCCGGTGCAGCGTGCCCAGGACAGTGCAGGAGCCCAGTTGTGACTGCAGTAGCTGTGGGAGAGTGGCAGTCTGAGAAGGCTTCCTGGAGGAGGTGGAGCTTCCTGGGCCACCTGCACATTTCTCTCCTCCTTTGATTGCTGTGACTGTATCCAGGCTACCTTCTCCGGGCGCTCCTCTGCAGGGCCCTGAGGTGGGCACCTAGACACGGGCACTGCCATCTAGGGGTTTGGGGGCTCATGGGCAGATAGGAGTCCTTAAGTTCCCTCCTGCAAGGTGAAGGTCGGGACCCTGTTCCTGCCTACTGCTCCAGCCACATCTTCTACCACTTGCTTTGTGTGCCCTGCCAGTGCACAAGCCCTTGTTTCCTGCACAGCCCATGTCTTTTCTCATGTCTGTGCCTTCCACTTGGAATGCCTTGTACTCCGGTTCTCTTTGGACGCTTTCCTGTCCCCTTCCTCCCCTGGGTCGGTTCACCCACGTTTATGACCACGGCTCACAGCACACAGCACCCTTCTGTGTTACTGAGAGTTTCGTTGCTCTCTGACTAGTGTTTGGACTAGTGTTTGGGAGAAACAAACTGTTGGCCAAGGCTTAGATTTTTTTTAATGCCCACAGGCATATCTGTGGCTGTTGGGTTTGTTTTGATTGTGTTATTTGCTACAAATGCAATTTAACCTGGGTGGCTCAGTCCAGCCATCATTCTTTCTGTTCTTTGAATTGTGATCTGTGCCATGTCTGTAATGACGGACTTGCTGGGCTGTGAAGGTAGGCCGCCTCTCGGATTCCTCTGTTTTCTGCCAGAACGTTCAGCACCGCCTGGCTGCTAAGTGTTTGCTGGATCCCTGAATGGAGGAGTGGGTGACATGAGACTAAAGTGAAGGGGGAATGAACAGCGGCAGACCCGAGGGAGGCAGGTGAGGCCTGGATTTGGTGCTGGTCCCAGGAGGGCCAGCCTGTGCCGTGCTGAGAGTCACTTGAAGAGCAGTCGAGACAGGGCTGTGGGGAGCAGGGACCAGGGGGTCTGAGGTCTGGGGTCTGGGCCGGACCACACGAGGGGCCTGTGGCTAGAGGTGTGCGCCCCCTCCCAGCCCGCAGAGTCCAGGCTCTTGGCCCCTGGGCTCAGTATCGTGTGGCTGGGTCCACGATGGTGGTAGCAGTGCCGTGGACCTTTCCCTGGCGTGATTGCTGGCTGGGGAGAGCGGGGTCTTCCTGGGAACCGGCACTGCAGGCTGCACACAGTCCCAGCAGCCCTGCACTCCCGCCTCCAGGAGAGGGCAGCCCACCCTGAGGTGGACGCAGGAGAGCAGGCCAGGCAGTCGTGCTGACCCTGTGAGCCCCCATCTCGGAGCTCCCAGTCGATAAAGTTTTATTGTTTTCTTTATGTGGGTTGATGGAAGACTATCATTTTCTGCCTCTTGATGTCCCCCGAGGGAAGGATGGGGACCCAGCCCTGACTGCGTCAGCATCCTGGTACGAACAGTGAGGTCCTGCGGACACAGCGTGGCTGAGTCTCAGCTGTGGGCTCCTGAGCCACGTTCCTCATTAGCACGTCCCCGCCTTTCTGATCCCGCAGCCACCGGGAGGTGGTGGCATCCGCGCCATCGCAGAGACACAGGCGCTGAAGCTCTGGGAGGGGCTGTGGAGTCAGGGGGTGCCCGGGAGGCTGGTGCAGCTGCTCCTCTTCTGAGCAGCCCTCCGGCTCCAGAGACTGCTCTCTGGACTGTGTTTGAGGTGGGTTAGCGGGAACCCGGGAGAACTGACCATACTCACCTTCTTTGTATCATCATCATGATAGTCAGCACCGTTTATGGACCTAGCACCTGCTATGCTAGGTTCCTCATATTCCTAAGATCAGGACACTTCCCGGGCTGAGTAACTTACCCGGAGTCACAGGCGCGTAAGTGAGCGGCCAGGATTTGCCTCCAGCACTCTGGCTCCAGAGCCCGCGCACCGCTCTGCTGCCCGGCCCGCCCAGCCTTCCTGCTCTGCTGCTTCCTGGGAGGACCAGATTGGAAGATGCCACCACCCCAGAGGATGCTTTTTGAGTTGGAGAACGTCTTTGGTAGTGGTGATGACTATACTAGTAAAGACTTAATCCTGACTTTTCCTCCGTATTGAACTGATGTTCTAAAGGAGTGTCTGGCACGGGTCGAGGGCATCAGGGAGTACAGCTCTGGAAGTGTGGTATCTCTCGTTGCGGCGGGCGGGGTGGTGGTCGTGGCTGGGCTGGAACTTGGAATTCTTGTTCCCATTGCGGCCGGGTGAAAGGGGGTTACAGTGAACCCACCGTTGGCCATGGCTCCTCTCTGGGACCTGTGGAAAGGAGTCAGGTCCTTAGGGCTTTGGGACCAGGTGCCATGCTCAGGCACCTGTCTGTCCACGTCTGTCCTACTGTTGCCCGAGCCAGACCCTGGATGTGGTCGCGGGGTCACAGGCTGCGCCTGCACCAACTAGGAAGCTGGATGTTAGGGGTGCGGGGTGGTGGGGAAGGAGGGCGGTGGGATGTTGTCTGGGGAAAATGGGGGGCAGGCACCCCGGGGGATGGCAGGGGCATCAGAGCTCTGTTCAGGGAGTCGGCGCCAGACAGAGCCGGCCAGGGGCAGCCCCCTCGCCTTCCGCCCCAGACACCTCTGGCTGGCTGCCCTCCACCGGGAGCCATGATCTGTTCCTGCCAAGTATTCGGAAAGGGACACAGTTTTATACCGGCAGCCCGGAATCAACCTCTCCCACGTGAACTCGGCACAACAGCCCCCTTCCCGGGCCTGGCTGCCCTCTCAGCACAGGCTTTCGGTGGCGGTGCCAGCGAGGAGCTGGATCCCTGCCTCGGGTCTGCCCTCCTTCCCCACTACGGCCTCACCCACAGCCAGGGTGCTAATGAGCCTGGGCAGGTGGGAGGCGGGCCTGGGCTTGGGAGGTGAGTCGGTTCTGTGTCTTCCGGGTCCAGGGTCAGGAAAGCCTTCAGTCGCGGGGCGGACGTTCTGGCTGGGCCGCAGCCTCCAGCCTGGACCCCGTAATCCCCTCTCAGTGTCCTGGCTCTTCTGGCCCGGGGGCCTCTCTGGCCTGTTTCCCCGGCTGACATGTCTCAGGGTGCCCATCTGCAGCATCAGGCCGCCTCCGCACTTGGCCTTTGCAGCTCTCACAGTGTGACCTGAATGTCTCCCCAGCCTCTGGTCAACCTGCTGGGCCGATTTCTCGGCTGCCCAAGCCTGCCCTCTGGGGTCAGCTTGGCTGCCCCTCTGGCTGGAATGGCTGGGCGCCAGCGCCCCCGGGGACGTCTTCCGACCGGTCAAGGCTCAGGTCTGCGCTGTCGTGTGGAAGCCTGGCCCGTCCTCGGGGGCCTGGCACAGGGCAGGGGAGGGGCTGCAGACTGATGGAAAGCCTTGCGTGGCTGCTTCCTCGTTTCCTTGTGGTCATTTGTTTGGCGTCGGGCTCCCCATATACTCTCCAGGGCCAGGACCCTGTCTGTCTCTGTGGCCCCAGCACAGGAAGAGCACACAGTAGGTGCTCGATAAATGCTCATGTAAGCACAAACTAGCTATTGGAAAGGGGTATTTCTCAGCTATTTCAGCTGGTTTCTGGGCATCTGCTGTGCCAGGGGCCACCTGCATCTAAGGTGGGCCAGCCGTGAGCAGGTGCTTCACATGTGTGTCGTGGCTCCTCGGAGCAGAAGGGAGACGGCAGCTTGCAGAGGGTGGGTTATAGCTTGCAGGGGGCGGAGCTGTGTGGGGATGAGTCTTCCAGGGCCCTGCAGGTGGGTGGCACGTGGAACATGCTGTAGGGACCCTGAGGAGCGGGGCCGCAGCTCCGAGTGGAGGATGTGGTAGTTTTAGTGCCACTGGTCAGAGCAGGGAAGCGGGGCAGTCATTTCCTCTTAGACCTCACGAGGTGATGCCTGTTTTCCCAAGGCCACGAAGTGCAGAGCAGGCTGGGCCTAGGACCCGGCGTGTCCAGCCCTAGAACCTGGGCTTTCCCACTCTGCCCCACAGCGTTACCGACCCGGGTTGTGGAGAGCTGCTGGACCAGTGGCTTGAGGGGGTCCCCGGAACTGGAGGGGCTCTAGTCACCCCAGCTGGCAGCATCCTCTTCCTGTAGCCGGAGCAGCTCTGATCTCATCCATTTCACCTGGGCCTTCTGAGGATGATTGTGTTTGAAGGAAGGGCCCTGTCGCTGGGGAAAGCTCTAAAGCTGGTTCAGCCCTCATTCTACACCTGGGGAGGCAGGGGCCAGAGCCGCCTGCTGCTGTGGGGTGCAGCCTTGCCCTGCCTCTTCCGTCTGACAGCGTGTGCCGCTGCCCACCTGCAGGAGGGGCTGGAGGCCCGTGGAGGGGGGCCCCACAGGCAGCAGGCGGGGTTCTGTCTTATGGGCCAGGAGGGCCAGCTGGGCAGGAGTGAAGTCAGGCAGCAGGTGCAGGCACGGATGTGATTGGATGGACAGAAGTCTTAATGGTGTAGGGTAGGTCTTGCTGCGGTAACAAGTATCCCCCAGGTGCCAGCAGCTTAAAACCACAGAGTCAGCTTTGTGCCTTGGGAAGGACACCCTTCCTCGCTGGGCTTCCCCTTTTCCTTGAAGGATTGCCCTGTGCTCAGAGGGAGGTCGAGCCCTGTGGGGTCACCTCTGTTGTGGCCCCCATGTCCCAGGAGGCAGGCACTCAGGAAGCAGATCAGGCTGGATATGTCCTCTGCTCTGGCCACTTGGTGACCTCGGGCATGGAGATTGACAGCCCAGTGTCTTTTGTTTTTTTAATTATTAAACTTTATATTTTGAGACATTGTGTGTTCACATGTACAACTGTAAGAACTGATTCTGAGCCTTCCTGTGTACCTTTACCCAGTTTCCCTAAAGGCAGCATCTCACAGAGCTGTAGCACCATGTCACACCCAGGATACCAACAATGGATGCAGTCAAAATTCAGGCTGTTGCTGTCACGTGGTTGTACTTTTGTAGCCACACCCACCTCCCTGCTACCTTCACCCTCCTGAACTGGGAAGTCCCAGTCTGTCCTCCTTTTTTCTTATGTCATTTCAAGAATGTTATACAAATAGAATCGTACAGTATGTAGCCCTTGGGGACTGGCTCTTTTCATATGGTGTAATTCCCTGGAGATTTCTCAGGGTTGTCACATGTACCTGTAGTTTGTTTGTTTTGATCACCAGGTCCTGTTCCATTGTGTGAATGGACCACGGTTTAACAGTTCCAGTGCTCTTGCACTTTTTGAATAGTGTATATGGTTCAAAAGTAGAAACATATGAGGAAGCATACAGTAGAAAGTTAAAAGTCTCCCCATCCCAGCCGGCCCGGTCCTTGTCTCCACATGTGACCCTGCTCTTGGTCTCTTATCTATCCTTCCAGATACGTAAGGATGCGATTATCTACCAAATACAAATCTACACTTTGATATTTTTCCTTTTTCTGTCACAAGTCATGTTATAAATTTCTTTCCACCTTGGTTTTAATTTTTTCCCCCACTAACCAAAACGTCCTGGAGGTCTTCCTATATTAGTACAGAGAGCTTCTCTTTTTCTCGTTGACGACTGCAGAATATTTCGAGTATGGGTATGTCAGAATCGATTTAATGTAGTCTTTTGTTGATAGAAATTTAGATTATTTTCAGTCTTTGCCTATTACAGAATGAATGACCTCTTCGTATGTCATTTGATGCATGTATGTAGGATGTATGCTCTGAGTGCAGGTGCTGGGTCAGAAGACTCAGACTTTCCTCATGAGGACACACCCTGCCAGCCCCCCTCCAAAGGGGAGGCACTGGTCCACATACCCATGGAAAGCTGTCGGCGCCCGTCCCCCAGCTGCTTGCATGCTGAGTATGATCAGGCTTCAGAGCGGGGACACATCTGCATTTCCTTTATGATGAATGAGTTTGGTATCTTTTTATGTATCAAAGAGCCATTTGTGTTTTAGTTGTGAGCTTTCTGTTCCTTGACATTGTCCATGTTTTAAAAACTGCGTTGTTGATTTTTCCCTGTAGATTATGGAGATGAGTTCTTTGAATGTCAGACGAATTCAGGGCATTTGCTGCTGCCTTTTGTTGTCCTTACTGTTTTGCCATGTAGCAGCTTTCGTGTAGTCAGATCCGTCAACTTTCACATGTGGTGTTTGGATTTTGAGTCGTAGTTAACGAATGCTTCTTTTCTTCAAGTTTAAAAAGAAGTCCTGTGTTTTCTTCGTGTTTTCGTTGATTTCCTGTGTTTTCTTCTCATTTACGTTGATTTCCTTTTAAAGTTTTCATTCATTTGTCTTTCATCCTGGTGTATGGTGTGAGGTACGAGCCTGACCTTAATTTTTTCCCAGATGGTCTACTAGTAGTCCTGTCCGAGTTATTAAAGAATCCGTTTCTTCCCCCACCGGTTTTAGGTTCTAGCTTAGTCATGCCCTAAACTGCCATTTGTATTTAAATTTTAAAGTGATGTATTTATCCTGGTAACAGCCCTTCACGTGAGACCTACCCCCTTCGCAGATTAAGTGCACAGTACAAGTACCGCGTGCTGTTGACCAGGTGCGGTGTTGCCCACACACGCTCTGGAGCCACATCATACTGCTTCCCCATGCTAATTAGCAGCTCTGCATGTCCCCTGCCCCAGCACCTGGCATCCACCCTTCCACTCGGTAGTTCTCTGAACTGGACTATTTTATAGATCCCTCGTATAGGCGGAGTCACGCAGTGTCTGTACTTCAGTGACTGGCTTATTTCACCTTGCATAATGTCCTCAAGGTCCATCCGTGTTGTCACACACTGCAGAGTTGCCTTTTTAAAGGCTGAATGGTACCCATTATATGGATACGCTACATCTCCTCTACCCATTCATCTGCAGACAGATGCTTCGGTTGTTTCCATATCTTGGCTGTTGTGAATAACACTGCAGTGAACATGGGGCGCAGAGTATCTTGGAGATCCTGATTTTAATTCTTTGGAATAAATGCTCAGAAGTGGTATTGCTGGATCATATGGTAGTTCTGTTTTTAATTTTTGAGGAAGTCTCCTACTGTTTTCCGTAGCGGCTGTGCCATTTCGTGTCCCCACTGTCAGTGTACAGGGTTCCAGTTTCTCCACATCCTTGCCAGCGCTTATTCTCTCTCTCTCTCTTTTCTTTTTTTTTTTGATAATAGCCATTCTGACAGGTGTGAGGTGACATCTTATTGTGGTTTCGATTTGCATCTCTCTGATGATTACTTACGTTGAACATCTTTTCATGTGCCTCTTGGCCATTGGTCGGTCTTTTTTGGAAACATGTCTATTCAAGTCCTTAGCCCGTTTTATAATTGGGTAATATATTAGTTTTCTTAAACTATTGAATTGTAGGAGTTCCTTATATGATTTGGAGATTAACCCCTTATAAGATGCACACAGTCGTATACTTAGCATGGTTCATCTTAACGATTTTACAGTTTTTTTGACGTTTCATGGTGCGAAAGTGATACACATTCAGTAGAAACCATGATTCGAATTTTGAATTTTGATCTTTGTGGTGTGGATACTCTTGTGATGTGGGCTGGATGCTCTTGTGATGCTGGGCAGTGGCAACCACAGCTCCCCATCAGCCCCGAGGTCACGAGGGTGAACAGCCGGTGCCCAGACAGCTATTCTGTCTTCAATTTCAGTACAGTGTTCAATCAATTACATGAGATAGTCCACACTTTAGTATAAAATAGGCTTTGTGCTAGATGGTTTTGCACACTTGTAGGCTAATGTGAGTGTTCTGAGCACGTTTCAGGAAGGCCAGGCTGAGCTGTGACCTTCGGTAAGTTCAGTGTTTTAAATGCATTTTCGACTTTCCTTCAGTTTACCATGGGTTTATCAGGGTGCAGCCCCACTGTGAGGCGAGGAAGGTCTTCCGCTCCGCAGGTGCCTTTTCACTCGATGATTACTTCCTTTGCTTTGCAGCAGCTTTCTAGTTTGATGTAGTCCCACTTAGCTGTTTTTTGTTTCTGTTACTTTGTGCTTTTGGCATCATATCCATGAAATCACTGCCAAAACCAGTGCTGTGAACCTTTCCCCCTGTGCTTTCTTCTAGGAGTTTTACAGTTTGGGTCTTCTGTTTTAAGTCCTTAATTGATTTTGAGTTGACTTGTGTGCGTGGTGTAAGATAGGGTCCAAGTTCATTCTCTTGCAGGTTCAGCTTCAGTTTCCTGGCATCATTTGTTGCGGAGACTGTCCTCTCCCCGCTCTGTGTTCTTGGCACCCTTGGCAGATCCAGTGACTGTGTGTCGATTTATTTCTGGGCTCTCTATTCTGTGCCATTGGTCTGTGTGCTCGTCTTATGCCAGTAGCATACTGTTTCAGTGACTGTCACTTTGTAGTATATGTTGAAATCAGGATGGGTGATGCGTCCAACTTTGTTGTTCTTTCTCAAGATTGATTACGTTTGTTTGCCTGTAAGCTGTTCCATTGTCCATGTGTACAGTTGTAACCTCTATTTTAATTTTTTTTTTTTTTTTTTTTTTTTGTGGTGCGCGGGCCTCTCACTGTTGTGGCCTCTCCCGTTGCGGAGCACAGGCTCCGGACGTGCAGGCTCAGTGGCCATGGCTCACGGGCCCAGCCGCTCCGCGGCATGTGGGATCTTCCCGGACCGGGGCACGAACCTGTGTTTTCTACATCGGCAGGCAGACTCTCAACCACTGCGCCACCAGGGAAGCCCATCTATTTTAATTTTTAAGGCCTTATACTGTGTTTCGGTATATCAAAGAACTCATTGCTCTTTTGTCATAATTTTGTTGCCTATTCTAGATTATCTTTACATATGAACTTTGAATTAGCTTGTCTATTCTTTACTCAGTCCCCCCCACCAAACACACACATACACACACTAGCATCCCTAAAACCTGATTGGTTTTGGGTTGGAATTATGTTACATGTACAAACTAACTTAGGGAGAGCGACATCTTTATGACATTGAATCTTCCTTCTTAAGAGTGTGCTGTAGGGCTTCCCTGGTGGCTCAGTGGTTAAGAATCTGCCTGCCAATGAAGGGGACACGGGTTCGAGCCTTGGTCGGGGAAGATCCCACATGCCGTGGAGCAGCTAAGCCCGTGTGCCACAATTACTGAGCCCACGTGCCACAACTACTGAAGCCTGTGTGCCTAGAGCCCGTGCTCTGCGACAAGAGAAGCCACCGCAGTGAGAAGCCTGCACACCGCAGTGAAGAGTAGCCCCCGCTCACCGCAACTAGAGAAAGCCTGCTCACAGCAACGAAGACCCAATGCAGCCAAAAATAAATACATAAATAAGTAAAAAAAATTATTTAAAAAAAAAAAAAAGAATGTGCTGTACTTTCCCAATTGCTTAGGTCTCTTTTTCTGTAATGTTTACAAGTTTATTTGCAGGAATTTTATCCTTTTAAATGTGATGGTTAGGAGTCTTTTCTTCTGTATTATCCTGTGTTTGTATACACATGTATGAATACTCTTGATTTCTTCATATGAGTTTGCCCCATGCTACCTTGCTGAATTCTGTGTTTTTAATTGGGTTGGCCAAAATGTTCATTCGGGATTTTCTGTAAGATGTTACGAAAGCCCGAACAAACGTTTTGCCCAACCCAATAGTTAATTACCCTGCGTTCTCCAGGTATCCGATCGTAGCAGCGGCAAATGGTGATATTTAACCTTCCCCTTTCCAGTTTTTATGTCCCAGGTTCCTTCTGTTACGTAACTGCATGGACTCATCCTTCAGTGTCTCCGAGGAGCTGGTGGAGGCCACCTCTCTTGAGCGCCCCTGGTGTTTCCCCGTGGGGCAGATGTGGATTTGGAATGAGATACATGCCTTCCACGTGTCAAGGAAGAGCCTGTCCTGCCCATTTAACGGAGGGTCTCATTTATAGAAATCAAGAATTATTGTCGAATTTTGTCAGTTTCTTTAAAAAAAATCATCTGTGGGATGATCATATGACTTTTCTCCTTAGATACAGTAATCTGATGGATCACACTAATGGGAGTTGCTAACAGCGAGACATCCTTGAGTTCCGAGAATGCCCTTCGCTTGGTCTGATGTGGGATTCCTTTAAGGTGCTGCTGGCTACTTTGTGCTGTTTAATTTAGCATCTGTATTGCTCTTCATAAGTAGGCTTGGTCTGTCATTTCGTTCTTGGTGTGCACTTTCTTCTAGGTTTTGATAGCAGGGTCGCATCTGCTTCATAAAAATAAACGTTTTCTTTCTGATGCATTTCTAGAGTAGTTTAATAGCGTTGAAATACCTGCTCTTTAAAGTGTTGGTAGACTTTGTGAAACTATTGAGACCCGGTGCTCTTCTGTTAGTTTTGTTTCTGTTTTGAGGAAGAAAATCCTGTAAATTTTTTCTTTCTCTTTTGGGGGTCAGTTTTAGAAATTATATTTTCCTAGAAAATTATCAGTTTCGTCCAGGTTGTCAGATTTATTCATGTAGACTTGAGTATAATTATCTTTCACTCTTCTCTTAATTTTCTTGGTTTCTATGATTATTTCCATCTTATTCCTGTTTTTTCTTGGTTGGATTGGCTAGTTGTTTCCATTTTATGATTTTTCTTTTTCTTCAAAGAGTCACCTTTTGGGTATTTTAAAAAATTCATTGTCCTTTTTTCTCCTGCTTCTTAATGCATCCCTTTTTGCTTATAGTTAAGAATTCCATTTGCTTTCTCTCAGTTTATCTTATCATCCTTTTCCCTAGGTGTTTAGATGCTTGATTAACGTGTTTCTGTTCTTTTCAAAAAAGTGTTTAATGTTTAAAGGCTGTTCCTTCAGTTCTGATAGTATGTGTTTTCCTTATCAGTGCTGTCTGGAAGTGCTATAATTTTGGTTTGTAGTCTCTTTTTTGGTCCAAGAGCTGTTGAGGAGCAAGTCTTAAAAGCATCTTTTGATTTCTTGGTTTTGTTGTTATTCTGGTTTTAATTGCATTTTTTTTTCTTTTGCGGTACGCGGGCCTCTCACTGTTGTGGCCTCTCCCGTCGCGGAGCACAGGCTCCGGACGCGCAGGCCCAGCGGCCACGGCTCTCGGGCCCAGCCGCTCCGCGGCATGTGGGATCTTCCTGGACCGGGGCATGAACTCGTGTCCCCTGCATCGGCAGGCGGACTCTCAACCACTGCGCCACCAGGGAAGCCCTTAATTGCATGTTGATCAGAGAATGTTGACTATTCTCTTTCGAACTTTTTGGGTTTTATGTGGTTTTTCTTGTGGTTCTAACACGGAGTCAGTTTTCACCATTGTTCCACAGGCACTTGAAAAGGAGATCTGTTCTCTCTTTTGGGTGAGCAGCAGTTGACGTGTGTGTCAGTCAGTTTCACCACCTGATCGTGTCGTGGGTCACATAGGTCATAGTTTTTGTCTGCCTGCTGTGTCGTGGACTGAGAGAAGGGAACTGCGGTTCTGCCGTAGGTCTGTTTCTGCCCCTTCCTCCTGTGTCTCCTGTGACTGCTGGCGGCTGTGGTACAGCTATCATTTTTATTCGGAATTGCGTCCTTTGTTTCGTCTCCACGCGGCCTGACTTCGGGATCATGGTGCGCTGCCCTCCCTCTTGGTTTGCCTGGCGCACCTTCTCCATCCTGCCCATCACCTCCGGCGTTCCTTCGTGGGTGTCTGTCTCTTCCATAAGCATGAGGTTGGATTTGCTTTGTGATCCAATCTGAGCATCTTTTTTTCTTTGACTAGAGAAGTTAAACTCAGCGCCGTTAGCTGACGGCCAGCCGGCTGTCTCTGGGCCCATTGTTCTCAGCACTGCGGACAGCTCCTAGGGCGGGGCCTCCATCCCCGCAGCCCATCCTGCCAACCAGCACCTCCTCCCTGCAGGGGCCTCCATCCCCGCAGCCCATCCCGCCAACCAGCTCCTCCTCCCTGCAGGGGCCTCCATCCCCGCAGCCCATCCCGCCAACCAGCTCCTCCTCCCTGCAGGGGCCTCCATCCCCGCAGCCCATCCCGCCAACCAGCTCCTCCTCCCTGCAGGGGCCTCCATCCCCGCAGCCCATCCTGCCAACCAGCTCCTCCTCCCTGCAGGGGCCTCCATCCCCGCAGCCCATCCTGCCAACCAGCTCCTCCTCCCTGCAGGCCTTGGGGCAGGGCTGGAGGCCCAGGGCTGCCCTCGGGTCTGAGCCACTGGCCTGCCCTGGCATCAATACCAGCGGGTTGGTGGGCAGTCAGGGGAGGGGCTGCAGGGTGTTACTGTGGGTTTGGGGGTGAGGGCAAGCTCTCCTTTCCCCAGGGGCCCCTCCAGCTGGGTCTGCACTTTCAGGTCCGGGGCAAAGAGCGTGGGCTTTGGGGGTCCAGCCCACGCCTCCTGCCTGTCACTCTGGGCAGTGACACTTGTGGCTTACCTCTGCCACCTGTAGAAAGGGGGACCCCGCATCTTCCTGCCGCCACCCCGTCTCCTGCAGGAGGGGTCTTGCCCTCCTCATTAAAGCGGCAGACAACAAGCTGTCCAGCAGCCCCTGCCTCCTTGGCATCACTTCATGCTGTCCTCTGCGAGGGAGGAGGTGGCGATGACCTGGGGGGTGGTGGGGCCGGTGGCTCATAGGAGGACAGGGCTGCTGCTGAGGGTTGGCCTGGCGATGCTGCCACTGGGGGGGGCGGTACCGAGGGGTGGGGACGGCAGTGGAGGTTTTCCAGTGGCCAGGGTGGTGTGGTGACACTGTCCGGTCACGCTGCTCCTGGCGGGGTGGTGTGATGTGATGGTGAGACTGGGATGCAGCTGCACCCCGGACACTCAGGTGGTGACGTTGGCTCAGAAGAAGGCCCAGATCTCAGCACACTAGGCCCCCTGTCTCCCCGCTCCCTCTGCACGGGGCTTCCCCACGGGGCCCCCGGTGTTCGGCACCGGCTGCCCTCCGTAGCGGTAGTCAGTATGCGCCTGTCTCTGCCTGGGTGAGGGTGAGGGTGGGCGAGGCAGGGAGAAGGAGCTCTGGGTGTGGGGGTCATGAAGCCTGTGCCCTGAGGATTGAGGTTTCAGGTTTGTGCCTACCCCCTTTCCCCGCGACCGCTGGGCTCGGCAGTGCCCTCAGCCAGCCTGTTCTTAGGACATGGCAGGCGTGTGGCAGCCCCTCCGCCCTGTGGCTCCCCACGAAGGGCCGGGGGAGAGTCCTGGGGCTTCTGCTGTCTCGTCGGATGACCGTGGCCATCCTTGCCTCGCTGGCCCCTGTTGGGAGAGCTGGACTGTGAGCCCGGTGTGGCCTGAGCTGCAGCCTGCTGCTGCTGCCGCTCTGGCGGGGCCGTGGCCATGTGGGGTGGGGACCGCATTGGCTTTGCCCAGAGACAGACCTGGGCCTGGTTCCCACCTTGGCCTCGGATCAGCTGGGCTTCCTGGGCAAGTTCCTCACCTCCCTGAGCCTCAGTTTCCTGTCCATGGAGTGTGACAGCGAAGGTTCCTTCCCCACAGTTGAGCGGTGACCACGGGCTGTGAGTCCAGGGCCCTCTGGGTAGCCTGTCCCTGGAGAGCCGGGCTGCCTGCTGAAGTGGGCTGGCTTCCCGCCTGCGTGGGCCGCGCCCGGGAGGACGGGGCCTCCAGCTCTGGCTTCAGGCCGTGATCCTTCTCCACCCCACGGCCCGGGAGTCTTGGGGTCTGAAGGGGAGCGTGGGTCCTGGCCGTGTGCAGCTGTGCTGCGGGCCCCGCCCTCGTGACTCAGGTGCAGTCTTCTTGCTCCTTGGCTGCCACCATCCTGGGAGGGGGCCTGGCTGCCGGGCAGGCAGCAGGGCGGTGGGCAGAGCTAGGCCCTGAAGCCGGGCCTCCCGTGGCCTTTACGGGGAGGGGCGTGGGGGTGGGGTAGGGGTGGTGTGGCAGGTGGGATGGGAGAAGGGCATGAGTGGCTGGCATCCCAACCGCCCTTTGGTGCTGTCAGCAATCCTGCTTCTCCGTGGCCATTCTGGGCATCATTCTCGGGGTGCCTGGGGCGCCTGGCTGACGCTCTGTTTGACGAGGAGTCCAAGTTGCTATAGCAACACTCCACCGCATGCCACTGCAGCCCCTGGCCCCTCCTCTGCCTTTGCGCACACAGGCACCCGTGCGAGGGGCCCTTGGGGTCTGGCCCAGGTGTGTGCGTGCGGAGAGGCGGCCCGAGCCAGGCTCTGTGCCTCAGGGTCCCCTTTTGGGGTGGTGGCGCATGGCTAGCACATGGATGGAGCGCCGAACATGCCTGGTGCTTTTGAAGCGCTTACGTGTCTTAACTCATTGACTCCCCAGCCACTGGAGAAGTAGGTCTGTGGCAGCTGTCTCCTTGTTGCCGGTGCAGGGAGGCAGGAGGCTGCATTCTCATCCATGGTCTCTTAGCTGGGAGGTGAGGGGCCAGGGTATCCCAGGGTGCGGGCTGGTGTGTGGCCAGGGTCAGGGGTCACCATGTGCCCTGGCCCGACCCAACTGCGACCGAGTCAGGGGTCAGGCTGGGTCCCTCCTGGGCTAGGCTCTGGCCGGGGATGAAGTCTCCTCAGTGCACTGGTTGGGTCTTCAGCCTTCACCAAGCTGCGTAAGTTAACTGAATGATCCTAAACCAAATGGGGTGTGTCCACCTGCCGAGGCTGGCCGGGCAGGACGTGGATGCGTCGGTCACTCCCGGCCGTGTGCTCTGCAGGTGTGGGCTGTCTCAGGTGGTTTCCCCAGGCAGCTCCCAGGGCACCAGGTGGCCCGTGTGGGTTGTTGGCGTGCCGTGGGTCCATCAGCCAGCAAACTACCTGAGGACCTGCTGTGCACTGGTCCACCCCGGGGACCATGGCCAAAATGCAGCCCTGGCCTGGTGGAGTGCCACCGCTGGCCTGTGCGTCCAGCCCATCAGCGCTAGCATGTTTGCTTGCTGGGTTAAGTGACCACATGTATTTTTCCTGATTGTAAAAGTGACGTGTATGCCTGGCCAAGAGCTTCGGGGGCCCCTGGCTCACACCCCGAGCACGCCCTGGGTCCCGAGTGCAGTGTATCTGCCCGCAGCCTCCGGTGACCCGCCACCAGCCACCGCGCTCTGAGCAGCTTTGTAATCGCCATGGGATGTGATTCACACACCGTACAGCTCACCCGTTACAGAGTACAGTTTAGTGATTTTTAACCCATTTGCGATGTTGTGCAACCATTACCAAGGTCTAATTCCAGAACTTTTCCACACCTGCACAGGAACCCCGTACCCATGGCGGTAACTCCCCATTCCCACTTCTGATTCCCCCTGGCAGCCCGGGCCACGTCCTGTCTCTGTGGATTTGTGTGTTCTGACGTCTCACGTGGACGGGGTCTGGCACCGCGTGTTCCTCTGTGGTGGCTGCCTCCCCACCTCACCGTGTTTTCAAGGCCCTGGTGATGCGTTTCCTTCCAGTCTTTGGTCCGTGCACGTGTGCCGTGGGTCTGGGATGTGCTCCCTGGAGGTTCCTCGTGCCTCTTCCCACTGTCGCATGAACGCAATCACCGGGGGCGGGGGCAATGGGGGGCCTCTGTTCTGGCTTCTCGTGCTCGACACGAGGATTCTGCGAGCCCTGCGTGTGTAGCTCACATCAGCAGTCTGAGCGGATGGAGGGTCCCGGCGTGTCCCCTTTCCTGTTGGTGTGCGTCTGGGCTACTTTCAGGGTGGGTGATGATGACCAGGTGCCCAGGAGTGGGGTGACCCTGGCGGAGGTAGATGTGTCTTTATAAGAATCTGCTGAGCAGTTCTCCTGAGTGGCGGTTCCTCCGTCCCCGTGGCCAGGACATGCACTCCTCATGGTAACTGTGTGTCTTGTGTTTGTAGCATCATTTTTCACCTTGGCGTCATGTGTGAGCATTTTCCGCCCATGACTGAATATATACTTTTAGCACTATTTAAGGTCGCTTCATCACACCCTGTTTAGACGCCTAACGGAATGCATTTAATTGTTTATTGCTGCTATTTTGGTTGTTCTAGCTTTCTGGTTTTTATTTTGTAATGTTTCTGGCTTCTGAGTGCTTCCTGTCTGGCTCCTGGAGCAGAGCTCTTGGGGTGCAGGGTGTGCTGCCTTCTGCAGATCGGTTTGCAGGGGCCGGTGCTGCCGTGCCTCTGCACCCCCCAGGGCCACCAGCCCCGATCCCTCCGCAGTGGACCCCGGCTGCTTGGGGGTGCGCTCTCGGGTGGGGGACCACTCCTGCTGTGCTGTGATGTTGGGTTTCGTCTTCTCACTGAGCCCGGCGCCTCCCTGGGGTCAGGGGACTGGGTGTGTGGCTCTGCCAGGCGCTGGGCCCCCGCACGTTCCTTCCTGCGTGGGTTTGTCTAGCTGAAGAGTCGGATGCAGGGGGGCGAGCCGTGGGGACTTTCTTCGCAGGGTTCCCCCCCCCCCCCCCGAGGGCAGGGCACCGAGGTGGGGCTGGGTCCCTCCCTCCGCTGCCTGGCCTCTCCCTGCCCCACTGGTTCTGTCTGAATCTCAGTGTCTCTCCTCCATTTCAAATGGTTTTCATTTGCGAGAACCCTCCAGGGGCCTGAAATTCATGGATTTCCCACTTCTAAAGTGATGTGCTTGGAAGCCAAAGTCCCCAGTGAATGAACTTTAGGTTTAATTTCCCTGAATTTTGTAACTAACATCCCGAGAAGACCCGCTCCTTCGCACATTCAGAGGAGGCCAAGGGGGCTCTTTCTTTTTGCTTTTTCATCACGTGGGGTTGTGTTCCTCCCTCCTTTCCCATCTATGTCGAGGCCTCCCTCTGTCTCACATTCTTGCGTCTCTGTCCTTGCCAGGAGGGGTCTCGGTCCCTGCTGGGCTCCGACAGCCACGGGCTCAGGCCAGGTTCTTGGGCTCTGGAGCCCCGGCCCAGCAGGTAGCTGGTGGGTCCCTGGCGTGGTTCTCTGCCAGGCCTGTCCTCGGCTCTGCCTAGCCTCCCCTTGCCCAGCCTGTGGTCAGGAGCCTGGGTCCGGGCACATCCTGGCATGGTCGGGGGGTCATCTCCTCTGAGCCGGGGTCAGTGCTCCTCTGCGGTGTGGTGGTCTTGGGGTCCCCCACTCTCGGGGCTCCCCACCTCTCACAACCCCGGCTCCCGCAGTGGCCTGGGGCAGGTCCTGGGGGTTGTGGCCGACGGATGGTGCAGGCAGGAGGCCTGAGGCCGCCCTGGGCCTCCTTCCTGGGGATGGCCGGGCTGACATGTCTTCAGTGCCTGTGTCCTGGTTTCTCAGGCAAGCTGGGGGTGAGGCGTTGGGGCAGAATCAGGCTGTCACAGCCTCCCTCGTGGGTGGGATGTTTGTCCCCTCTCCCGTGTGTGTGAACTCCGCTGGGACAGGCATTGGCTCGCAGGGCCTTTAAGACCGCCCAGCTGTCCTTTGAAGGTGCCTGCGCCTGGCCTGAGCCAGCTCCCGTGGCCCTGGGTCTGCGCCCTGCGGCTCCTTCAAAGACCAGATGGTTTTCTTCCCCAGGGAGTTGTGCTCAGCTCCCAGCCTGGTCCGCGTGTCCCCTGCCCAGTCCTGGGGGCCTGCCCTACCCCCACCTTTTTTCTGGGGGGAGACACACGCAGAGGCGTCCCAGAGAGCTTGGGGTCTCAGCAGACTGGCGAGGCAGGGGAGTGCTGGGGCATTGCTGCAGTTGGGATGGGGAGGTGGCCTGGAGGAGCAGAGGAAGGATCCAGAAGCAGGTGCAGGGCTTGGCTAGGACCCGGAAGAGGCCACATGGCCTTGGTGAGCATGTGTTCCTTTGACCCCCGGGTGCTGGGGCAGGAAACAGCAAGGACGGACGGGAGCATTGGTTCTGGGGCCTTTTGCACACACAGCTCCCTTACCCCTGCACCTCTTGGGGGGCCGGTGCTGTGGTCGGGTGCAGTCGTGGAGGAGGAGACCGGGTGAGGGGAGCTTCCACGAGGCAGTGGTCACGTGTGCCAGTCTCTTCGTTCACAGCATCTGATTTTGAGTCCTACTTAGGAAACTTGCCCTGCGTACAGGTTGAAGAGGAGCTCTTCTTTTCTCAGATACTTTGTTTTATCCTTTACTTGGATAGCCGTGATCCCTTTAGCATATGTTCTTTTATCGTGTTAGGCATGAACCACTTTTTTTCCCACGTGGATAGCCAGATGTCCCAGCACCATTTATTAAAAAGTTCTCCTTTGATTTGAGGTGCTGCATTTATTTTATCCTAAACATCCATACATATGCGGCTCTAATTTTAGACTTACTTTCTTATTCCATTGGTTTGTTTGTGTTTTCCTGCCTGGTCTTAATTATAGAGACTTTCTAGCATTTGTTGTGATAGCTTTGTTGAGATATAACTCACGTACCCTACAGTTCACGCTTCTGACACGTACGGTCCAGTGGTTTTCAGTATCTACGCAGAGTTGTACATCCATCACCGCCATCAAAGCCCAGGACGTCTCATCACCCTAGATGAAGCCCCACACCCATTAGCAGTCACTCCCCTGCCCCCCCCACCCCACCCAAGCCTCTAGCAGCCACCTGCCTGTGTCCTGTTTCCGTGGACCTGCCTGTCCTGGGCATTTCACAGACGTGGGATCGTGCGCGTGTGACCTCTGTGTCCGGCTCCTCAGTGCAGCGTTTCCAGGATTCATCTGTGTCGCAGCAGCGTCAGCACTTCTTTCTCTGGGATTTTTAAGTCTGGCGGAAGCAGTGCTTTTTACCTGCTTGTTTGTGTAGCGTTTTCTTACATGAACTCCCTCGGCCTGTCTGGCTCTATAAAGATGCTGGTTGGTATTTTTATTGGGGTGGAAGAAGGGATGTTTTTGTGAATAGGGTCATCCTGTTCAAGGACAAGGATGGCTTTCCATGCGATCCTCTTGGCCTTCCATCTTCTGGAGTGTTTTAAAGCTTCCGCTCAGAGGTATTTCCCATTTCACGTTAGCTTCATTCCTTGATGTGTTACTCTGGTGACGGGTTTTCCTTACGATTCTGTCCTCTAACTGGGTGTGTGTATGTGAAGACGGTTGCTTTCTGTATGTGAGTTTTATGTTCTGCTGCTTTGCCCAAGTCTTTACTTCTTGGAATTTGAACCTTGTCTCAGGGTTTCCCAGTCACCGTCATGCCGTTGGCATTGGTCCCACTTCTGTTTCTCACGTCCCGTTGGTCTCGCCTGTTGACCTGTGTTGCCGACGCCTCCGGAGCAGTGCTGGGTGGTTCTGCGCACGCAGGGAACCTCTGCCCTCTCCTGCATCTCTGGGAATTGCTTCCAGTGCTTTCCCTTTAAACAGATGCTTGTTTTAGGATTAAAGGGTGTTTACCATTTTAAGAAAGATTTTTGATTGTTTTCATCAGGAGTTTTGTTGATGCGTCTGTTTTTGGCACCTGTGGAGAAACTCATAAGCCTTTCCCTTCGGTCTGTTAACGTGGTGTCACGTTAATGTGCCCCACATTCCTAGAAAAATAAACAAATCAGGTTTGAATTTTGTTTCTTAGTATCTTATTTAGTGTTTTGGCATCAATATTCATAGCCAGTACTGGTTTGTAACTTTCCCATTTTTTGGACTGCGTTCATCAGGTTTCCGTATCAATGTTGTACATGTTTCATAAAAGAATCAGGAAGTTCTCCTGCATTGTCAACACACTGGAATAATTTATGGAGCTCGGGAAATATGTGGCTTTGGAAATGTGGTGGAATCATCCCCCCTCCCCCCAACCCCCCACAAAACCATCTGGTCCTGGTATTTTCTGTTGGGTAGTTTTTATGATAGCTTTCTATTTCTTTTATCCAAATTTGTCTGTTAGAGCTCTCTGTCTCCAGTGGGTAGCTTTTTTTTTTTTTGGTGAACTTCGTTTTCCTAAGATATTGTCCATCTTGTCCATGTTTTACGATTTATTCGTATAGAGATTTGAAAGTAGAGCCTTAATGATTCCTTAACATTTTTGTTTCAGTGATTTGCCTTCTTTTTCATTTCTTATATTGTGTATTTGTGGCTTCTTCCCTCTTTTCCTGACTAAGTTAGCTATTAGTTGTCTTTTTTGTTAGTGCTTTTTAGAAAACAGGATTTTGATTTATAAATTAGGTCTATTGTTTTTCTGTTTTATACCTCATTAATATTATTAACTTTTATATATATTGTTATATATATATGTTATATATAAATATATGTTATATATAAATATATAAACATATATATAAAAATATATATATATATATTTTTTTGCTCTTTTCCAACCTTTTGAGCTAAGAATGAAGTCCATTTGTTTCCTTTTTTTTTTTTCATGAACTGTTAAGGGTTATGACTTTTCGTCTGATCACTGCTTTAAATGTGTTTTGTTGGTTTTCACATGTAGTGTTTTCACTTTTTTTTTAAAGAAATTTCTTCATTTTAGTGGGTATTTTTTCCTTTTTCTCCAAGACTTGTCTAATTATTTTTGAAGTGGGAGTAACTTCTTGGTTTTAGAAGCTATGTCGGACATGTGTGCGAGTTACTGCCAGTGAAGTGTGTTACAGCTGATTCTGTAGCTGTGCAGTCTTGGTGCCCAGCCCACGAACACGGCGTGGCCCCTCATTTGTTTTATGTTTCCTTTACTTTCTTTTAATAATTTTTTTTATTTTAGTTTTCAGTACACAGATCTTGCATCTTTCTTAAATTTATTAAAAAAAAACTCTAGTAGAATTTTCATTTTATTTTGAACTTAAAACCCTTGGACATAGTAATTCTAGTTTTAAAGAAAAGTTACCAGATTAACAGAAAGCCTACCTTTCCACCAGATTCCCCATGTGTTACCGTTTCCCCGTATTTGCTTCATCTCCTTCCCTCTTCATGTTCGTGTGAACGTCGTGTGTTCTTCTGAACCGCTCGGCGAGCTGCAGATGTGATGCTCCTCGATCCCCAAATACATGATCACTTACGTAACTGCAGGGCGGTTATCAAAATCAGGACATTAACCAGCCAGTACTCTAGCCTAAGGGTCTTACTGGTGTTCACGGGACAGACCTTGTGAGGGATCCCAGTAACTCGTCTTAGCAAAATGAAATCCAGGATTGTGTGTTGGTTTTGGGGAGTGACGTCCCTTTAGCCTCCTTGAACCTGGACGGTTAGTTTCTCTGTCTTTGTTTCCCGAAACTGACATTGGTGAAGATTGCAGGTCAGTTGTTTTGCAGGCTTTCGCTCAGCTGGGTGTGTCTGATGTCTCCACAATTGTTTGTTCTTGGCAGGAGGACCTGGAAGGCGCTGCCGTGCCCTCCTCAGCGCGTGTGGCAGCAGGAGGCACATGACGTCTGATATGTCCCCGATGGTGTGATGTAGGTCCTTGGGTTAAGGTGACTAGTCTGCCAGGTTTCTCCTCTACAAGGTTATTCTTTTTCCATTTTTAATTAGTAAGTTTCTTGGGGAAGATACTTTGAGACTATGTGAATATCCTGTTACTCATGGGACTTTCACCCACCAGCTCTAAGGTCCACTGGACATTCTTGCCTGAATCAATTATGGTCACAATGTTGCTAATTCCATCATTCCTTCCCCAGTTGTCAGTATATGCTCTAAGAAAGAGCTTTTTCCTTTTTTTCACTTGTTTATAACCATGTGGACTCATGGATTTCTGTTTTACTTCTTTATTATAAGGCTATAATAAATAAAAGTTATCTTTTATTACCGTTGTCTATTTTTAAAAAATTAATTACTTTTTGGCTGCATCAGGTCTTCGTTGCTGCGTGCGGGCTTTTCTCTAGTTGCAGCGAGGAGGGGCTATTCTTTGTTGCAGTGCGTGGGCTTCTCATTGCGGTGGCTTCTCTTGTTGCGGAGCATGGGCTCTAGGCCCATGGGCTTCAGTAGCTGTGGCACATAGGCTCAGTAGTTGTGGCTTGCAGGCTCTAGAGCACAGGCTCAGTAGTTGTGGCACACGGGCTTAGTTGCTCCATGGCATGTGGGATCTTCCCAGACTAGGGCTCGAACCCATATCTGCTGCATTGGCAGGCGGATCCTTTTTTTTTTTTTTTTAATTTATTTATTTATTGGATGCATTGGGTTTTCATTGCTGTGTGTGGGCTTTCTTTTAGCTGTGGCGAGCAGGGGCTACTCTTTGTTGTGGTGCGCAGGCTCCTCATTGTGGTAGCTTCTCTTCTTGTGAGCACTGGCTCTAGGCACGCGGGCTTCAGTAGCTGTGGCTTGTGGGCTCTAGAGCGCAGGCTCAGTAATTGTGGCGCACGGGCTTAGTTGCTCCACGGCATGTGAGATCTTCCCGGACCAGGGCTCGAACCCGTGTCCCCTGCATTGGCAGGCGGATTCTTAATGACTGCGCCACCAGGGAAGTTCCGCTATTGTCTATTTTCATGCTCAGGTTGTCCCAGATTTGGCCAGTGGAAGCCTTTCAGGCTGGTTCCTGTGTCCTTTGGGGACAGCCCCACCTTGCTTCGAGCACTTCCGTACTCTTTTGTGTAACAGAATATTCTAGGCTTATCTTTTACTTTCTCTGCCCAGTCCTGGAATCAACCATTTCTCCAAGCAGTCTTAATTCCTTTTTGCGAAGAATGGTACTTTGTAACCAAAATCTGCGTGCTGGGCGTGTCCGTTGCTCTGGGGCGTTACCCCGTCTTAGGGGACAAGGCTGGGAAGAAGATGAACATCACACTCACAGCTGTGTGAACGACTGGTCCTTGTGCGGCTCTGTGTACCCACGCACATCTCTCTCTGCACCATCTGTGTGCAGTGCAGATTGCATTCACACGCCACCTGCCAGCTCCAGTGGGCAGGGTGGGTGCTGGCAGAGTACCAGGCAGGTGCGGGAGTTGCTCTTTTCTTCCTCCCCAGCTGTGGGACCACAGTGGGACCGCAGTACCCGGGGCAGAGAGTACTGGGGAGGGCGGGTGGGACGACTGCAGCCACGGGGCGGAGTGTTGGGGGGCTTGTCCTAGACCCCGTCTGTCTCTGTGACTTGGGTGAGTCGGTTTCCCTCCCTGAGTTCAGTTTCTCTTCTTAAAAATTGGGGTTTGACCCACAGCCAGCATCATTCTCAATGGTGAAAAACTGAAACCATTTCCGCTAAGATCAGGAACAAGACAAGGTTGCCCACTCTCAATGCTATCATTCAACATAGTTTTGGAAGTTATAGCCACAGCAGTCAGAGAAGAAAAAGAAAGAAAAGGAATACAAATCAGAAAAGAAGTAAAACTGTCATTGTTTGAGATGACACAATATTATACGTAGAGAATCCTAAAGATGCTACCAGAAAACTACTAGAGCTAATCAATGAATTTGGTAAAGTAGCAGGATATGAAATTAATGCACAGAAATCTCTTGCATTCCTATACACTAATGATGAAAAATCTGAAAGAGAAATTAAGGAAACACTCCAATTTACCATTGCAACAAAAAGAATAAAATACCTAGGAATAAACTTTGCTAAGGAGACAAAAGACCTGTATGCAGAAAACTATAAGACACTGATGAAAGAAATAAAAGATGATACAAACAGATGGAGAGATACACCATGTTCTTAGATTGGAAGAATCAACATTGTGACAATGACTGTACCACTCAAAGCAATCTACAGATTCAGTGCAATCCCTATGAAACTACCAGTGGCATTTTCCAAAGAACTAGAACAAAAAAGTTCACAATTTGTATGGAAACACAAAAGACCCCGAATAGCCAAAGCAATCTTGAGAAAGAAAGATGGAGCTGGAGGAATCAGGCTCCCGGACTTCAGAGTATACTACAAAGCTACAAAAGTAATCAAGATAGTATGGTACTGGCATAAAAACAGAAATAGAGTTCAATGGAACAGGATAGAAAGCCCAGATATAAACCCACACACATATGGTCACCTTATCTTTGATAAAGGAGGCAAGAATATACAGTGGAGAAAAGACAGCCTCTTCAATAAGTGGTGCTGGGAAAACTAGACAGCTACATGTAAAAGAATGAAATTAGAACACTCCCTAACACCACACACAAAAATAAACTCAAAATGGATTAAAGACCTAAATGTAAGACCAGACACTATAAAACTCTTAGAGGACAACATAGGCAGACACTCTATGACATAAATCACAGCAAGATCCTTTTTGACCCACCTCCCAGAGAAATGGAAATAAAAACAAAAATAAACAAATGGGACCTAATGAAACTTCAAAGCTTTTGCACAACAAAGGAAACCATTAACAGGACGAAAAGACAACCTTCAGAATGGGAGAAAATATTTGCAAACGAAGCAACTGACAAAGGATTAATCTCCAAAATATACGAGCAGCTCATGCAGCTCAATATCAAAAAAACAAACAACCCAATCCAAAAATGGGCAGAAGACCTAAATAGACATTTCTCCAAAGAAGATACACAGACTGCCAACAAACACATGAAAGGATGCTCAACATCACTAACCATTAGAGAAACGCAAGTCAAAACTACAGTGAGGTGTCACCTCACACCAGTCAGAATGGCCATCATCAAAAAATCTACAAACAGTAAATGCTGAAGAGGGTGTGGAGAAAAGGGAGGAATGTAAATTGATGCAGCCACTATGGAGAACAGTATGGAGGTTCCTAAAAAACTAAAAATAGGATTACCATATGACCCAGCAATCCCACTACTGGGCATATACCCTGAGAAAACTGTAATTCAAAAAGAGTCATGTACCAAAATGTTCATTGCAGCACCGTTTACAACAGCCAGGACATGGAAGCAACCTAAGTGTCCATGGACAGATGAATGGATGAAGAAGATGTGGCACATATATACAATGGGATATTACTCAGCCATAAAAAGAAATGAAAATGAGTTATTTGTAGTGAGGTGGATGGACCTAAAGACTGTCATACAGAGTGAAGTAAGTCAGAAAGAGAAAAACAAATACCATATGCTAACACATATATATGGAATCTAAAAAAAAAAATGGTTCTGAAGAACCTAGGGGCAGGACAGGAATAAAGACGGAGACATAGAGAATGGACTTGAGGACACGGGGAGGTGGTAGGGTAAGCCGGGACGAAGTGAGAGAGTGGCATGGACATATACACACTACCAAATGTAAAATAGATCACTAGTGGGAAGCAGCCGCATAGCACAGGGAGATCAGCTCGGTGCTTTGTGAACGCCTAGAGGGGTGGGATAGGGAGGGTGGGGGGGAAATGCAAGAGGGAGGAGATATGGGGATGCATGTATACGTGTAGCCGATTCACTTTGTTATACAGCAGAAACTAACACACCATTGTAAAGCAATTATACTCCAATAAAGATGTTAAAAAAAATATTGGGGGTTTGAGCTAGATCAGGGGATACCTGGCACAGGGACCTCCACCCCCTCCCCTGGGCCCACGGTAGATGCCTGTCATCCTCCAAGGCCCCCATGACCCCAGACAGGTCCCAGATGTCTTCTCTGCAGGACACTCCAGATGCGGGGCCTGGTGCCGGGCAGCCTGGTCTTGGGTGATGTCCTTGCCTTCCTCCCGGGGTCTCTGAGCTGCTTTGGCTTCCCCAATGCCCCCCATCGGAAGCCCCTTCGGTGGGCCCATGGGGCGTGGTCAGTGGGGGGAAGTGTGGGTCTAGCTTGAGGGCTGCCTTGTGCGGGCCGACTCACCGTGTCCTCCTGGCCCTCAGTGGGCAGCAGCCTGGGCTGCTCCACCTCCGCCTGGAGTGGCGTGGGCGGGACTGGGCATCAGTGTTGCCTCCTACCTCGCCCTCGCCCTTGCCGGGGCAGCTCTGCGGTCTCTAAGCAATGCAGGTCAGGACCCGGAGCCATGCTGCTGGGCCCAGGGTGGAGCAGAGCGCAGAGCAGAATCGGGGCAGGTCTGCCCCAGCAGCTCCCCTGCAGGTGGGTGTGGGGCGGGCCCGGGAGTGGACCCTCCAGCGGGGAGGACGCCTGCTGCTGCTGTCAGGCCCATCACCACGGCCGGGAGGGAGGCTCCAGCAGGAGCGAGGTACAGGGCGAGGCGCAGCCATCGGGCAGAGGTCAGCTCGTACCTCCAGGGGGGCTGCGGGGTCCCCGTGCCCTCCTCTTGCTCTGGGTTGTGGGCGCATCTTGCGGTTCCTGGTGGGCTCAGGCCTTCGGGAGGCTGAGGGCAGGAGGAAGGAGGGACAGCCGTGCTGCTTTCGCTTCTCCGGCCCCCAGGCCTAGCCCTCACTCAGCGCCGCTGCTGTCCAGTGCCGCATGTGGCCCCATGTCACCACGGGGCACAGGCTCACAGGTGAGCTCCTGAAGGTCACTGATTGACGCCTCACCCTGATCTGCTAAGGGCGGGCGTGCTGCCCCCTATTACAGATGAGAAAGCAGGACCAGGGGGGTGAAGTGACTTGTGCAGGCCCCAGCTTGGGAGGACCGGCTCTCCATCCTTGGGGGGGGGGTCGTCCCTTCAGCTTAGTGAGGGGGGCAGGGCCCATTCTGTGGCACCCCTGTCTAGACAGTACCGTTCCTTGTCTGCTGCTGGGAAGGTCGACCCTGGTCTTGGGGGGCCCCGGCCTCTGAGAGACCCAGGCCAGCAGGAGAGAGCTGCAGGCAGAGGTCACGCCCTGCGTGGGAGCCCATCCGGGGCAGAGACGGCCCTACCACAGCCTCAGCTCTGGCCCTGGAGCTCGGCTTGTTGGCCCCCAGCCTGAGCCGTGTCCGGGTGCCCGCTCTAGCCCCGTGTCCCCTGGCATCCTGCTGGTGGGCCGCTCCTCCCCCGGGCCTGGGGGCTTTGTCCTGCAGGCAGGGCTGCATTGCTGGGGGCGTCCCCTGGCACCCGCACTTCCTCTGGTGCCTGGGGGACAGGATCTGGGCAGTCTGAGGACAGACGGCTCCCTTCAGGCTGCTGGGGTCAGGGGGCTGACGTCCAGGGCACAGCCTGGCGCCAACATGAGCCAGGGGCACGAGGCTGGAGGAGGCTGGCAGCCCTGGTGGGCGGTCATGGAAGCCGCTTGGTAGGAGGCCTCCCGGGGAGCGGGCATTGCTCCCTTGGCCTCTGCCCAGCAGTTTGGAGGCAGCCTGGGGCTGCCCTGGGACACCACAGCCCAGCAGCATCCGCCCGGCCCTCTGGCCTGGCCCTGCTGCAGCTTCCGCCCGCCCTCTGGGTTGCCAGGGGCTCCCTCCCTCTTCTTTGTTTGGGTCCTTGCTGCCTGCTGCCTGCCCTTGCTGGGGGACACCTTGGTGCAGAAGTCGGGGCGTGAACTGGCTGCGGGTGGATGGGCGGGAGCGGCGGGGAGGAAGCTGAGGGTGCAGCCTGGCACGTGGGGAGCCTGGGGGTGGGGGTGGGTGGCTGCGAGCCACCGGGGACGGGCCCGCTGGGCTCCGGGTCCCCAGGGCCTTGAGGCCCAGAGTCCTGCCCGGTGGCGTTTCGTGTTCCCAGACCAGTGTCCTCGGGCTGGGCTGAGTCTTTGTGGCCCAGCGGTGGGATGGCCTCCATCTCCCAGTTCCTGAGCAAAGGCAGAGGCCGTGTGAGACTGCAGGTTAGATGAGATGGCAGGCTGGGGACTTGCCCTTCTCAGACCAGGACTGCCACGACCCCTCACCTGCCTGGACATCGGTGGCAGTCCCTTGGATTGTTTTTGCCTCTCAAGCAATAGGTACTGTTGGCTGGGCCCCGCAGTCCCTTCCAGTTGCCCGTCTGTGGCTGGGTGCACGGTGGGCCTTTGGGTTGGAGGGTCCCTAGTGCCGCCCCGCAGCCTCCGCCAGTCCCCCAGGTGGCCGTGGGACCGCCTTACACTTGCTGTCCCTCCCGTCTTCCCAGGGCTGCCCTGCCCCTCCCTTCAAACCGTGGCTCTGCGGCTTGGCCACCTGCTCTCTGCTCCCGGCTCAGATCCCGCTTGAGCTGCTGCTCTGGGGACCCGCCGGTCTGTGGCTCTGCTGTGCCCCCAGGGTCTCTGAAAGCTGCTGTTGGATCCCTTGTCGCCCACTCGATGCTCAGGTCCCCAGGGCCAGGCCCCCTTGACCACGTTGGACACATTGCCTGGTGCACAGTAGGTGCACGGGTGCACCTGTGGAACTGGGCCGAGTCCTCTTGGGTCCCTGTGCCTGCCTGGGGTCTGCATGGCCGCACAGGACAATGATGGGGTGGCCTTCCAGAGATCTGAGGAGATGCTGGGCCCCCACCTGGATCTTGTCTGCTCAAGGCAGACACCCCTGCAGCCGCAGCTCTTGTTTCCACAGTGATCTTTCTGGAGGATGATCTTACTGGAATTTTGCAAATTAAGCTTTAATATTTTTATGTTATCCATCCATGAAGTTTATGGAGTAAAGGAGCGCTACATGGTTAATTCAGAGAAAAGTCACCCCTAGCCGCCCTCCTTCCTGTCCCGAGTCAGCTGCTTTGGATTCTTCTAGTAGATCTTTGATGCTTTCCTCTGAATAACACACTCGTGTCGCTACTGCTTGATTTTTTTTTCAACATTTACACATTATTTGTTGACTTGCAAGGTGAGGGTGCAGCAGAGTCAGACTCCTAGGCAGGGTGGGCGGGGCCAGAGTGCATCCTGAATCCCAGCGCTAAACCCTCTTTCCTCCCTCCCTGCCCGGGTTTGGTTTCTTCCAGCTCTGCAGGAAGGCGGCGGCCCTGCCTTCTGTGAGAAGATGTCCTACGGATCCATCGCTGGCAGCGGCGGCCTGGGGAGCCACGGCCCTTTTGGGGGGCCCTCCACACAAGGCTATCAGCCCCTAGGTAAGGACAGCAGTGGGCAGCGTGGGCGGGTCTCCACTGTGCTGTGTTGGTGGCTGTAGATGGGTTCTGTCCTGGCCGGCGCTGCCTGTGACCCGGGACCAGGGGTGACCCTGGCCCTGGGCTGGGATGGCGCCGTTGGTATTGGGCTGAGTCGGCACCGGGAGAGAGCAGAGTAGGAGAGGCTGCTCTGCTGTGGGGTGGACTTGGGTGTCTGCGGTCATCCTGCGGTGGCCTGTGGGTGCTTGGCGGATGGCTGAGTGGGTGACTGTGGAGCAGGTGTTAGTGTGCAGTGCGCAGTGCGGGAAGCGAGGCCCGCGGGGTGATGGACACTGTCCTGAGCTACACCGGGCGGGATCCGCTTCTAGGTTTCCGGGTGCCGAGCCCTCACCCCGCAGGCTGACCGCACGGTCTGCTCACTCGCTGGCTCCCTTCCCTGGGCCAAGGGGGTTTTCGGCAGGACGTGTGGCTTACGTAACTGATTTCGTGTCCTTGGGGGTGCCAGGCAGATGTGCGACTCAGTGTGAGTGTGCATGGGGACTTTAAATGTGACGGTTTAAGGCTTGGCGACGTGGACTCCCAGGTGCCTCCCCTGGAACCCAGTTCCTTCCCGTCACCCCTGGGCTGTGGGTTGCGGCTTCCTGGCTCTTGCTTGCTACATGTCATAGTCTCACACAGACCTTGCGAGTCTGCGTGTTTTGGGACTCTGTACGGTTGAATTATTCTGCAGTTTGCTGGTTTTGCTGTTTTGCCCCTGAGTCACTGCCGTTCACGTGGCTGCCCTTCCATCTCCCTTCTCTGTGGCGCTGGGTCATGTGCGTGGCCATGGCAGGCGTTCCTGGTCCATGGGCGAGGGGCTGTTAGGGCACTTGTTTTGGGCCCTGTTGCGTGGTGGTGCTGAGGACCCTTGGACGCTGGCGCTGTCGGGACGGCCCAAGCGAGGGGGTGGCCAGGGGTGGCCAGCTCGGTGGCTGGTGGTTGTGCTGACCTGCCCCTGCTTCCCATCCCTTCAGCACCAGGCGGTGGCGGCCTTAACTGTTTGCCCGTCTGTGGGCGTGGAATGGTGTCTTCTGGTTGTAATTCACATTTCTCTGGTAACTCATGGGATTGATCAGGTTTTCGTGTGATCACTGGGCATTTGGGGCTCGCTGGGTAACTCTTTCGTGTATTTTTCCTTTGAGTTTGTCTTGTTCCTGTCGATGTACAAGGTTTCTGGAGGTGAAACCTTTGTCCACTGGGCTGGCTTTTCATGATGGCGCTGCTGAGGAAAGCAGGTTCTCAATCACGACGTAGCTGAGTTTGCCGATCATCCCTGTCATGGTGTGCATTTTCTGTGTAATAAGTTCTATGATACGGTGATAATGATTTTGCCTTTACTTCCTCTAAAGCTTATATAATTTGTTTTTCCTATTTAAGTCTTGCAATCACCTGGAATTGATTTTTGTTTATGGTGAGAGGTGGGGAGGGGAGGGTGGAGTGCAATACCACTTTTCTCCGTAGAACAGATGGTCCCTGGGCCCTTGACTGAAAATCCCATCCCTTTTCACAGACCTGCAGTGCCAGCTCTGTGATGAGTAGTTTCCTTACAGGTTCTCCTGGTCAGGTTTTCTATTCCTGTGCAAAGCTCTACCCTAATTTTCATACATTGTTGTAACTTTGATATTTTTTAGGGCAAGTTGCTCTACTTGTTTTTCCTTAGAAATGTCTTGGGCATTTTGGCCTTTTGTTGCTGAGTAGATTATAGAATCCCTGTGTCAAACTTGGACTGGGATTGCTTTGCATCCGCTGTGTTAACGTGTGAGAATCGGAATCTCTGTCATCACCAGCCTTCCAACCCATGAACGTGTAGGTCTTTCTGTTTATTGGGTCTTTAACGTCTTTCAATAAAGGTTTATAATTTTCTCCATAAAGATCTTACATATCTTCCATTAAACTCAACAAAATGACAACATGTTTTTTGCTGCTTTTATAATTGGTACCATTATAAATGGTATAAATTACGCGTTCCAAGTCATGGTTGCTGGTGCACGCACACACGACTGGTTGTTTTAAGAAAGAAAGTCCAGAGGTTTTATTTAATTTTTACATCCTATTTTTTAACTTTCTAAATGTGAGATACTTCAAACAGAACAGTAGACGCAGTGATACCATGAACCCAGCACCCGTCCACTGGGTTTCGGGGTGAGGGGCATCCCCCGTGGCTGGTCCAGCCTCAGCTCTGCCCTCATGACCCCTCTGCCCAGGGCATTGAGAAGGAAGCCCCAGACGTCAGCACATCTCCTGTGTGAGTATTTCAGGGTGTGTCTCTTTTCCGTGACCAAGTGTCGTACAGTTGCAGCCGTGGCTTCCTGCCCACCGGTGGGTTCCGGAGCACCACAGAGACATGCGTTTCCACGGGGTTCTTACGAGATCCACGCGTTGTAGTCGATGATGCGCCTTTTAAGTCTTTCCAAATCTCTAGATTCTCCTCTATCTTAGTTTTTCTTTTTTCCTCCTGAACTTTATTTCTTGAGGAAGCCAGGTTCTCCCTGTGGAGTGTAATTGACTTTTGCCCACTGACTTTGTCCTGCCATTTTGCTAAAGTCTTTTTATTAATTGTAATAATTTGTAGAATCTTGGGTTTTCTGTATAGACAGTGTCATTTATGAATAACAACAGTATTTTCCTCTTCTATTTCAATGCTTTTATCTTTTACTTACTTTTCCTGCCTTCTGGAGCCGGCCCGATGCTCTAGTTCAGGGTTGAGTAGAAATGGTGCTTATGTTCTGTGTGAGTTTTGGGACGAAGAGGACTCTGTGTTCCTCACAGGCATCTGGGATTTTGCTGTAAAACTGCCACGCGGGCCTGGAGTTTTCTTTGTGGACTGCTTTGGACTGCGCATTACTCTCTCCATCTGTGAAGGCTGTCCAGGCTCTCTGTTTCTTCTTGGGTCAGTTTGTTGTGTTTTTCTGGACGTGTGTCTGCTTCGTCTAAATGTTCAAATTGATTGAAATGACATCGTGTGTGGTAGCGTGTCACTGTCCAGTGGGACCTGGGCAGCATTATTGTTTGGTCAAGGGCATGGCTCTGAGGGTAGCTGCTCTGGTTCCGACCCCCTGCTCTGCTGTGTTCCAGCTGTGCCCCGATCACCTGAAAATGGACCAGGTTAGGCTTCCCTCCTGTCGTGGTGGAGACTGAGCAAGTTAACCCGGTGAAGCTCTGTTCCTGTTGTTTTGGTAACGTCTGTGGTACCTGGATCACATTCTCTTTTTTATTCCTAATGTTGTTTATTTGTACCTTCCCGTTTTCTTCTTTCGTAAACAATATTGCCAGACCCTTGGCAGTGTTATGAGCGTCTCCAAAGAGCTGACTTGACTTTCTTGATCTCTGTCATATGCTAGTTTTAATATTTGATGGATATCTGCCCATGTTTTTACTATTTTCCTCCTCCTTTCTTTGAGTTGACGCTGTTTTATTTTTCTGACTCCTAAGCTGGATGTTTACCTCATTCAAATTTAGTTTTTATTCTTTTCTAATAAAAGTATTTAAGATTATAAATGTCCAAATAATCACTGTTTTAGTCGAATCTCACACATTTAAAAATATATAGTATTTTTTTTGTTAGTGTTTAGTTGTAAATATTTTATGTCCATTATGATTTCTTCTTTGACCCAGGATTTATTTAGAATTATAGTTCGTCATTTCCAAACATATGTATTTCTTTCTAATTGTCTTTTAAAAATGATTTCTAAGTTAATTGCACTTCTGTCAGAGAAGGGTCTGCATCTTCCTGATTTGTTGACAGCTGTTGAGACCAGGGCTGCTTCTGGGATGCTGGTGTGATTCTGGGGGTGGCCAGGAGGGCTCCCAGGGAGGCAGGGCTGGGCCTCCCAGCCAGAATGGTGGGGCCCTGCGGAGACCCCAGGTGTGGGAGCAGCTGCCGTCACCAGTACCTGCTGTGTGCCAAGCACCGTGTGTTACGGCTTACTCGGGGACCCTAAAGTTAACTATGAAGAGCTCAGAGTGGGCTCTCATCGTAAAATCCCATCGCAAATGCAGCAAAAAGCCAAGTGGGACATGACTAACACATAAAGAATTCACATAAATAGAAGGAACTCCCCCCGCTGCCAAATCTTCATGCGTATGGGCCAGATCTGTGACGAGATCGGGATGGCTCGCAGCACGGAAGAAGGCACTCAGCCTCACCGGTACCTGGAGAGCTGGAAGTGAACTTGGCCATTCTCCCGTGGCCAGGCTGCGGGGGGGCGGGCTCTCCCGGAGGGGAGGGCACACGGCTCCCTGCCTCCAGACCCCGCTGCCTTCCCTCTCGGCCCAGCCACGCCTCTTCTCTGTTAGGGAATAATCAGAGATACAGGCAGAGGTGTTTGCCACGTGGGGGTAGGAGACAGAGTTCAGAAATGCCATCACCCCTCAGCCTGGGGAGACTGTGAAGAGAGCCGCGGTCAGGGGCGGGATGTGAGGCCGCCGTGTGGATCAGTCGTTGGAGAGTGCCGACGACCCATCCACGGCCCGGTGGGATGACGGACGGACATGGGGAATGAAACAGGCAAAGCCCCGTCCACGGTCTTCTAGTTGCGTGAGACCTCAGCCCCGAGTGTGGACACTGTTTACCTAGGGATGTGCGGTTGCAAATGATCTTTATTGTTTTCTTTTTAATTGTCTGCATTTACATGTAAATTGTCCCAGTCCCCCCCCCCCCAAAGTTCAAAGTTCACGTGATTCTGGAGGGCAGATCAGACTGGCCCCTCCATGGGTGTCTGGGAACCTTGTGGAGCAACCAGGGGGAGGTGGGCAGGGTCTGGACTCCTGGTGACCGGATGCCAGCGAGGCTTGGGCATCGAGTGGCACCTGGCCTGCAAGCTGGGCCTGCGGTCTCCCTGCTCCCCACGAAGCAGAAGGGTGACCCCATCGCCCGGGACCTGGGCGGCTGCATCTCCACCCTACACAGTGCTGTCTGGGCAGCCGTCACTGGGGCCGGGGTTCCCGGGCCTGGGGAGTGTCTGCCTGCAGGGGAGGCTGCCTGAGGAGGAGGCCCTGCCTGGAGGCTCCCCAGGAAGCCCCTGGGGAAGAGGGGAGGTTAGGCCCTGACCTCGTGCGAGATGGGCCCTGTCCTGGACCCTCAGACCCGCAGATACACCCAACGTGGAGGCCTTTTCTGCGAAGGAGCTGCCGCTGTAGGAGCTCAGCGCTGAGACGGGCCGGGACTGCCAGTCCCCAGGACTTTGCCAGACTGTCGACGTGCTCAGATGTCTCCCCTGGAGCAGGCTTCTGGAAAGTGCCCTCCTCGTAGAGCCAGGCGGAGCAGGGGCCCACGCAGCCTCATGGGCTCTGGTGTGTAGCCTCTGCCCGGCACCACCGCCTCCGTGGGCCCCAAGGTGCCGCGGACAGAAGGCAGCTTGCTCAGAGAGGTGTCTGAGTGTCTTCACAACGTGCATCTTAGGGCTCAGGAATTTTGGCAGACCTGTCCAGGAAGTGTTTCTGAATGAATGAAAATTATCGAAGAGGAAACCCTACAGTTGCTCCTCAGCTCGGCAGCCGAGTGTCAGGGGAACTCGTTTTTATTTTCACTTCCAGTACACCAGGAACAGTGTTTTCATGAAATACAGCAGTGCTGGTGTTGCGGCGATTTCAAATTGCCACAGATGTTCCCAAGGCCTTATTCTCCGTTTTTGCTGCGTTGTTTGTTGCACACAGATAACACCTGTCAAAGGCCTGGCCTGGTCTGTGGGCCACATCTGAGGCTCTGCTCTAAGGAGTTTCGTACTGGTTTGGAATTACCTTTCAGAAGAACCTGGGTGTGGAGAAAGATTTGGAAAATTTAAAGTTCTGAACTGATTGCTCTCTTTCAGCAAACGGGGCGTTCTGGAGGGTGTGGCAGTCAGGGAGGGCTTCCTGGAGGAGGTGGGTCTGAGTGAGTGGAGCTGTCAACATGGATGCTTGGAGGGCCTGGCACACCTGCTGTGCTGCGTGAGAGCCTTGTTCTACCAGCGGCACCCTGAGCCACTCTGCAGGCAGGCGGGGCATAACCGAGACTGTCCCTTGCTGTCTGTAGAGTGCGCTAAATGTTGGACTGAGTACGGAATCCGTCATTTCCCCTGCCCGTCGCCAGAGAGCAGCCTGCAGGACCCCTGTGTGGGCAAGGACGGGGAAGGTGATCTGGGGCCGGCCGGTACACCCAGAGGCCCAAGGGCCAGGAAGCGAGGTACTTCCGCTGGGATGCTGGGTCTGGGGGTCCCAGGGAAGGCCACCCAGAGATGATGAGCACTGAGGAGGCAGGGTCAGTGGGCGGGGCATGGACTTCCAGGGGCTCAGGCTGTGGGTGCTTCCCTGGTGGCACAGTGGATAAGACTTCTTGCTCACAATGCAGGGGACCTGGGTTCGATCCCTGGTCAGGGAACTAGATCCCACATACATGCGGCAACTAAGGGTTCGCATGCTGCAACTAAGGAGCTGGCAAGCTGCAACTAAGGAGCCCACGTGCTGCAACTAGGACCTGGTGCAACCAAATAAATAAATAAATATTAAAAACAGACAAACACTAAAAGCGGGGGTCTGGCCCGTCTCCACCCTCACCCCCACCAGCACGTCCCTTCCCAGGGCCAGCTGATGGCGTGGTGGAGCTGGACCAGTGGCAGGAGGGATGTTGCCAGGCTGTCAGGGCCCTGTGGGCTTCAGGGACGAGGCTGACCCTACAGGACAGAGTGAGGGGCTGGACCGGCTCCCGTGACCCCTTGGTCTCTTGGCCCCAGAGCCTGCATCCTCCTGGCAGAGGGGGCTGGCAGGCGAGTGTCGGGTCCTCGGTGTGTGCTTTAGGAGGACGCTGCGTGGGAGGGGAAGCCGAGGGCAGGGCTCATGCAGCTGGGCAGGAAGGCAGGGGTCAGTGGCGCCCCAAGGGGTGGGTTCTTGGCCAGGGTGTCTGGCGTGTCAGTGGTGAGTGCTGTCCCCAGGCTGGCCCTGGCCCCAGAGGGCCTTCTCCCTGCGGACAGGAGACAGCTGTCCCAACCTTCTCACTCCTTTGCCCCTGACATCAGCTTCTGGAGGCAGGTAGGGCCGGGTGGCCCTTTTTGGAGGTAGATGGGCACCATGGCCCGGAAGTGAGGTCCATTGCCGCATGGCGCCCAGCCAGGCAGCTGCAGGGCCAGGACTTGGACCCAGGCCTCTGGACAACCCAGCAGGGAGGGGGCCGGTGGGTGGGAGCTGGCAGCAATGTTCTGGATCTGAAGAGACTCCCCGGGAGCCTCCACCGTATCTGCCACTCCACTGGCCGGGGCCTTAAACACCCGCCTTTTGGTGCCTTTCCAGGGCCAGGGGTCGCCACGGACGGCAGCAGGACACCGGAGCGCACCTCGCCGCCTGCCGGCCCGAGGAAGGACTTAGCTGCAAGGGCCCATGGCCGGGTGGCGGGGCCCAGGGCCTCCCGGGCCAAGAAGAGGAAGCCCAACTTCTGTCCGCAGGAGACGGAGGTGCTGGTGGCCAAGGTCAGCAAGCACCACCAGCTGCTGTTTGGCACCGGGCTGCTGAGGGCCGAGCCCACCCGGAGGTACCGCGTGTGGAGCCGCATCCTGCAGGCCGTGAATGCACTGGGCTACTGCCGCCGCGACATCGTGGACCTCAAGCACAAGTGGCGGGACCTGCGTGCCGTCGTGCGGCGCAAGCTGGGCGACCTGCGTGGAGTGGCCCCTGGCCCCAGCCCTGCCAAGGCCCAGGCCCTGGCCCTCACGCCTGTGGAGCAGGTCGTGGCCAAGACCTTCTCCTGCCAGGCTCTGCCCTCTGAGGGCCTCAGCCCCGAGCTGCCCAGAGGTGAGTTCATCGCCCAGCTCAGCCGGCAGGAAGCTCGTGGCCCCTGAAGGCCGCTGTCCCTCCCCTCAGTCCTCCCTCCACGATCTCTGGATCCTTCCTGTCCTTCATCCTCTGCTCCTTCACTCACGTGCTCGCCTAGCCGGCCGTCGTGCACGTGACAGCGTCTAAACCCCAGGCATTCAGGGGCTTGGCTTCCTCCTCGGTGGTGCTCGTCCCCTCCCTCACCCGTCGCAGAGCAGAGCCAGGCACAGACAAGGTGCAGCTCTCTTCTCAAGGGCACCTAGTTCCAGCCTTTGGGCTGTGACCTACAATGAGAAAGGCCTCTTCTCCTGGCAGTGTCACACGTGAAGCTGAAACACAGGGTCTCCAGGGCAGCGCTTAACCTGCTCCGTCCCACATGCGCTTGCTTTTCTCTCTCTGTTTCTGGTTCAGCGTCCAGACGAGGCCTTGGCTCGGGCTGGGCTGGCCCTGCAGCTTCAGGATGGGCAGGTGGGGACCTGAGGCCCTGTTACCCCGGTTACCTCGGGCCTCCCAGGCAGAGCCCTTCCCGGGCTTTCCAGGGGAGCATCGCTCTGCGGGGCCTGACTTCTCCACAAAGGCTGCAGTCGGGCACAGCGGGTCAGGGAGGGCGAGGTCAGCGCAGGCCTGCTGTCCGGCAGCCCAGAGAGTGCTGGGCCGGTAATAATAGGTGCTGTCTGGGCGGCACGCGGGCCGCAGAACTGCTGTGTGAGGCCATCGTGGCGGCAGCTGTGGAGCCGGAGGAGGGTGAGGGCGCCCAGTACCTGCGCTGGGTCCCCGCTGCACGAGTGTCACATCTCCGTGCTGCCCTGGGGCTGGGCTGGCCTAGAGCCGGGGCTGCAGTGGGTGGCCCCTGCTCCCCTCCAGATGCCGGCCCAGCTCTGCTCTCCCTCCCAGCCTGTGTGAGGTCTGCGGGCTGCTCTCCTTCGGCTCCGGCTTCCTCCCCTGTCCTGATATGTTCGAGGACTGGCCGTGGGTGTTGGGTGTGTCATAGCTTGTCCTTCTGTTGCTCGGGAGGGGCTGCTGTACGGTTTGTGTCCTGTCCACGTGGTGGGCGGGCTCCTCGTTGCCGGCTTTTGGCACAGTAAAAGGGCGTGCGAACATCTGTGTGGAAACACGTCCTCGCTTTCTTGGCGGGTTTGGATAAATACCTGAGAGTCGAATTGCTAGTCCAGCGTGAGTGTAAGTTTAACTTTGTAAGAAACTGCCGAGCCATCGTCCACAGCGGTTGTACGTTTTCAGGCCCCAGGGCAGCTGTGAGAAGCCCTCTGCTTGGCGTCCCTGCTGGCAGTCATGCTGGCTTTAGCCACACAGAGCTGACGGGAGAGGGGCCTCGCTGCGATTCAGCCCGGTCTCTGCACCAGGGGCTTGTCCTGTGCTGTCTGTCCGTTCATCCTTCTTTGGTGCAGTGTCTGCTCACACCCACGTCCATCTCTTCCTGGGCTGCTGGCCTGTCGCGTGCATCTGCTCAATCTTGATTCTGGAGACAAGGCAATGGACCTGCCAGACACCTGTATTGAACCTATGGTCCACGTTGAGTTCATTTTTGAGTGTGGTGGATTTGGGGTCGAGGTTCTGTAGATATCCAGTTATCGCACTGTTGGTTGAACATGGAATGACCTGGGCACCTCTGTTTTCATGTTTCTTTCAATCTGTGTCTCTGCTTATACAGCCCACACTGTCTGATTACGGAAACTATGAGGCCAGTATTGAAATGAGTGGGGAATCATTTCTTCCTGTTTTCCGAAAGGCTTTCGGTAGAATTGGTATTATTCTTCCCTTAAATATGTGGCCACCATCTGAGACGGCATTTTTTTCTCTGTGGGAGGATTGTCACCCACAGTCTCTTTAACAGTCTGTGCCACCCTTGCTGCGGTCCTTCTTGAGTGAGCTGCATTGTTTTGTGTCTTTCAAGGGACTTGCCTGTTTTGTCCAAGTTGTCAGAGTTGCTGGCACGAGTTGTTCCTAAAGTTCCCCTCGTGTCATCTGAATGCCTGTAGGACCTGTAGTGAGAGCTCCTCCTTCCTTCCTGATGTTGCTAAATTGTTTCTTTTCTGTTTTGTTCTCAACTAGTCTGGCTGCAAGTCTATCAATTTTGTTGATAGTTTCAAAGAGCCAGATTTTTACTTCATCAATTTTCTCTGTTTACCCACTTCGATTTAACTGATTTCTGCTGACCTTTATTATTTCCTTTCTACTTTGGGGTTGATTTGTTTCTGTTAGATCATTGACTTGGGACTTTTATCCTTTTCTAATGTAAGTATTTATCGCTATAAATTATCCTCAGCACATTGCTTTACTTACACACATTTGTATTATGTTTTCATTCAGTTTAAAATATTTTCTAATTTCCTTTGTGATTTTTTTTCTTTACTAATGGTTATTTGGAAATGTGTTGTTTTTCAAATAAGTGTCTATTTCCAGATCTCTTTCTGTTATTGGTTCCTAGTTCTGTTGTGGTCAGAGAATATACTGTGCGTAATTTCAACTATTATCAACAGTCGAGACTTGCTTTATGGCCTGAGGTATCGGCATCCTCCGCGAGTTCCTTGTGTGTCTGACAAGGATGTGCGTTCCGCTGCTGCTGGGTGGCGCGTCCTGCGATGTTCATTCCGGTCAAGCTGCTGGAGAGCACTGACAGACAGCTGATCTTCTGTCTGCTCGTACTGGGAACTCCTGAGAGTGGGGTGTTGGCGAGTCTCAGTTTTGCCAGTTTCTACTTCATGTATTTTCACACAGTGATACGAGGTGCATATTTAGGGTCATTTGTCTTTATCGCTCGTCCCCGATACCATTGTAACCACGTCCTTTTGGTCTCTGGTTGGACCCATCGTCCTGAATGCTACTCTGTCTGATGTCAGTTGTGGCCACTCCAGCTGTCTCATGATTACTGTTACATTGGTGCATTTTCCAATCCTTTACTTTATAAGCTGTGTCTGATTTTACACGTGAGCTGGGTTTCTCGTGTCCGGCGTGCCGTCGAGTTTGCTTTTGTCCCATCTGACTTCTCTGCTGTGGATTGAGTGGTGGCAGCCGTTCACCCTGAGCTTCTGGCGACGACAGAGATGTTCTGAATCCACACTCCAGGGTGGTCTTTACTGGTCATGTGTGGGCTGTGATGCATGACCCTGCTTTAGATGGGTTCTCTCTCGTGTCAAAACGTGTGTGTTTGGGGTAAATCTGCCACGTCGATAGTTGCCTCCTTTGTTTCCCTGTGATCCCTCGTCCTTCTTCTCTCTGCCTTCTTTCTTTGGAGTGACCGAGTGTAGTGTAGTGTCCTGTGTTAGCTCCGCTGTTGGCTTACGGGTGTTCCTGGTTTTGAGCGGTTTTGCTTGGAGTGTGTAACCAGCGTCTTTAGCGTCCGTGGCCTTCCCTCAAGGAACAGCCTCGCCTCCTTCTGGTGTGTGAGCTCCTTACAGGACTCCCGTCTGCGCCCCTGCACCCCGCACATACGTCATGTCTAACGCCGTTGGTACTCGTTTGGCTCCGATGATCTGACTCTGAACTAGATCAAGAGCGAGACAGGACGTCTTCGTTTGCCCGCACGCTCGCCCACTGCGGTCTTCAGCTCCTCCGGCCGATCCAAGCGTCCTTTGCCCTCCTGAGCTGCTTTTAACACTTCCTGTCCTGCATCTCTGGCTGAAAGAGCTTCTCGCAGCTTTTTTCTGTCTGAGAATCAGTCTTTATTTTGCCTCTAGTTTTGAAATATATCTCCACTGGGTACAGAGTTCTGGTTGACTGATTTTTTTTTCCTTTCTTTTCAGTGCTTAAAGATGTCATTGCGGGGTTTTCTGGCTTCCGCAGTTTCTGAGGCTGCCGTTGCCCTGGGGCGTGCCCCGCGGTGGGGGCTTGGCCCGAGGAGCTGCCCCCTTTGCCCTTCTCTTCGCCCCCCACTGAGCATTGTGGCTCCTGTTCTGTCTCTGAGGCTTTGCTGGACCCCGAGGGGACACAGCTGGGAGGGGGTGGCTCTGCCCAAGCATGGTGGCCCTGGGATCCACCCAGGGATCCACCTTCAGGCTGCACAGTGAAGATGTGACCTCCCCTTCCTGTCTCCTCGCAGCCACCGAGATGGACCTGAGTGACCTCCAGGAACTGTTCCAGGAGACGTCGGCCAGCGTCTTCCGAATCAACTCCAATGGTGAGTTAGTGCCCTGGCCTCACCCTGCCCTGATCCGGGCCGCGGAGTGCACTGCGGGAGGTTCGGGGTGGTGGCCTCCTGCACTAGGGTGCCCTGTGGCCCAGGCCCTGCCGACGCAGGACAGCGGGGTGGGGGCAGGGCATGAGCCCAGTGCTTTGGGCTCAGGCTGGGCTGTGTCCTCGGCAGGTGCCCTCTTGGGCCCGTTCCTCCCTCCCCCGTCGCACACCTGGGACCTGGATGGGCCCCCTGGGGAGGAGCGTGTCAGAGCCTCCCTCAGACTGGCAGGGCCGCCCCCTCACAGGTCACCGAGGCTAGGGGTCAGGGCGAGAGCCACAGCCCACGAGGACAGGGCTTGTCCTCCACTCCCTCAGGACACAGGGGCATGGACACAGGGTGGCCCGGGCCCCCTGTACCCTCGTGGGTGGGAGCTCGCGTTTGCCCTGAACTCTGAGCTCTCCCAGGTCAGAGAGCGCTGACCAGGGGGGGAGAGAAGCCCCTCCCTCCCCAGAGCCAGGGCGAGGCCCACTGGGGCAGCTCCCCAGGGCCCCTGAGCCCTACTCGGGCCTGGGCCTCTGTCTCTGGACAGCTGGGGAGAGGGCTGACCTGGGGCCCTGCTGTGGGGTCTCGGCACCCACGTCCCTGCACAGAGGCAGGCTGGGGGCGCATCCTGGAGGGCGGGGGCTGCGTGGTGGAGCCCCGCTGCCCCTGACTCCTGCCCCCTTCTCTCGGCAGTGGCCTTCTTGGAGCAGAGCCTCCGGTCCCTGGGGACGCCAAGTGGCACGCAGGAGCTGCGGGACAGCCTGTGAGTATGCGTGTGGTGCGTGTGGGTGTACACGGATATGCCCTGCACCCACTCGCATGCCGACCCATCCACACACCAGCCCGACAGCTGGCTGGGCTCATGTGGGGCCACCCCCAACACAGATGTGTGACATCCATGTAGACACACCTGTGTACAGGTGTGCACTCAGGTGGTGGGACATGCGTCTCTTGCACACTTTTTGCTTCACTGACTGTCCCCACACGTGTCTGCCACACACCAGAGCTCCGGCTGCACCTCTGAGGTCTGGGCCAGTCACCGGTGGGTTTAGCGTTCTCTGCCCTGATGATTCTTGATGCTTTGGAATTAGCTGTTGTGGCAGCGGGGTAGGGCTTCCTGCTGGCGGGGCTCAGCCCTGCCCCCGGCTCCTTGCATCCCACAAGTACCCTGGGAAGGAAGGGGGTAGGTAAGGCTGTTCCCCTTCATGGAGGAAGACTCTGAGGCCCCGGGAGGGGCTGGATGTGTGGCTCAAGCTGCACCTTCTCAGTGGACAGGCCAGAACCCAGCCACCCACTCGTCCGTCCGTCCACCCACCCCTCCTTCCTTCTCTCCGTCCACCCAAGCAGTCTGGGACCACCCCTGCCAAGTCTCAGGGTGCAGAGCAAGGCAACAGAGGGCCCTCGGCAGATTTTGTGTGCAATTCTGCTTTAAGTTATTCTTTACGTTTCTTTTTAAAAGTAGCATGTATTGTTTCCTGATGGTGAAAGCGGTGCGTGCTCGTGGGCACTCGGGTGGCCTCCTGCCAGCCTCTTCTCAGGCCCACAGGCGTTTCGTGGAGTCGCGTTTCAGTCACTGATGTCCTGGATCCTACTCGTCACACTTAGGGCTGGGGCTGTGCGTGCCCCCGTCGCACACTGAAGACGTGCCTTTCAGAGGCACAGACGGCGCTGTCGGCTCTGTGTGGTTGTTCAGCTGAGATGCGGGACCGCTCTCGGGCTGGTCCGTCTTCAGCATCAGGAACGTGCAGTCTGTCTCTGTGCTGCCTGTTTCCGGGTTGGGCTCCCGGAGTGTGGTCCCCAGGGTCAGACAGGTGGCCTTCTCAGAGCCCTGACCCTTGAGCGCGTTTCCTGGGCTGCCTGGTCTGGGGGCTGGAGGATGCCATCACCGATGTGGGTCTGGAGAGGGGAGCGGGCCCTTCCCCGGGCCCCAGCTGCTCCCCACCCGCCCCTGCAGCCTCAGCTTCCAGGTCCACAGCTCGCTGAGTGCCTTCCTGCCCCCCTCCGCCCCTCAGGAACCCCAGCCCTCTGCCCCTCCTCCAGGTGGGGCTGACCAGGCTCCCTAGCCTGTGTGTCCTGGCCTTCCAGAGCCTTCCATGGCCACATATGTGGGGGGAATTTGTGCACCTCCTGGACCGTTAACATTTTTCTTTTTTTCTTTGCGGTACACGGGCCTCTCACTGCTGTGGCCTCTCCTGTTGCAGAGCACAGGCTCCTGACGCACAGGCTCAGCGGCCATGGCTCACGGGCCCAGCCGCTCCACGGCATGTGGGATCTTCCCGGACCGGGGCACGAACCTGTGTCACCCGCATCGGCAGGCGGACTCTCAACCACTGCGCCACCAGGGAAGCCCAGCAGGCAGATTCTTAAACACTGCACCACCAGGGAAGTCCCCTAAGTTTTTTTTTGTTTTTTTGCGGTACGCGGGCCTCTCACTGCTGTGGCCTCTCCCGCTGCGGAGCACAGGCTCCAGACGCGCAGGCTCAGTGGCCATGGCTCACGGGCCCAGCCACTCCGCGGCATGTGGGATCTTCTCGGACCGGGGCACGAACCCGTGTCCCCTGCATTGGCAGGCGGACTCTCAACCACTGCGCCACCAGGGAAGCCCGCCGTTAGCATTTTTAAATGACTTGAGACAGCACGGAGTTGTCAAGTCTGTATTTTCTCCACATTGACAGTCGCCAGCTTTTGTATTTTGCCAAGTAAGGACACTAAAAAAAAAAAGTACGCTACCATCCACTATTGCCATCATATTAAAAAATAAAGATATTTCAGTACTCCTGAAGTAGGCAGGACCTGATCTCAGGAGAAAGAACAGTCTTTCAAATTGAATAAATATAGCTTCACGAGAACCTCACAAGGTTGAACCTGTTTTTCTCATCTTGCGTGAGACAGGCGTGGGCTTTGTCATTTCTGTCAGCCACCGTGAGTGGCTCTGTCCCGCCCCCCAGCATGGGCTCCCAGACTGGCCGAGCTGGCCGGGGAGTGAAGGTGAGGCTCATCGGTGTCAGCCCAGGGCACTGCTGGCACCCCCCGGCAAGAGTAGCTGAATGAATGGATGGTCCTTCCAGGAGCCCCGGGCAGGAAGTCTGCCCTGCGGCCTCACCTCCCTGCTGGACGTCCTCCAGCTCTGCTCATCTTTTCTGAAGTTGTCTTGGCTACTTCCGATTGGTTGTATTTCAACATCAATTTTAGAGTCAGCTTGTCCTTTTCTGATTTTTGAAGCTTGCTCTAATTTTATATGGGGTCACAGTGACTCTGCAGACCCATTTAAAGAGAACTGGCGTCATAGGGATCCTGAGTCTTCCTGGCCATGAACGTGGTCGGCTTTCGTCTCATTTACAGGTGTTTTTTTTCCAGCAGTTCCCTGTAGGCTTTAGTGCACTGGTCTTGCATGTATTTTGTTAAATTTATGGTAATGACTTCATATGTATATATTTTAAAATTAATTAATTAATTAATTAATTTTTGGCCGTGTTGGGTCTTCGTTGCTGCGCGCAGGCTTTCTCTAGTTGCTCCGAGCGGGGGCTACCCTTCATTGTGGTGTGCAGGCTTCTCACTGCAGTGGCTTCTTTTGTTGTGGAGCCCGGGCTCTAGGTGCGTGGGCTTCAGTAGTTGTGGCACGCGGGCTCAGTAGTTATGTCTCGCGGGCTCCAGAGCACAGGCTCAGTAGTTGTAGCCAATGGGCTTAGTTGCTCTGTGGCATGTGGGATCTTTCTGGACCAGGGATCGAACCCGTGTCTCCTGCATTGACAGGTGAATTCTTAACCACTGCACCACCAGGGAAGTCCCTATATTTTTATACTATTGTAAGAGGTACTGTTGCTTAAATTTCATTTCCCATTTTTGGTTCCGCTACATGGAAATACAGCTGATTCTGTTTATTGCCTGTGCCCTGTGCCCTCGTTAGATTCCATATTCCCTAGGATTTTTCTACATAAATGAACCTGTCGTCTGTGACAGAGACTCTTCCACTTCTTTGTTTTAAATCTCTGTGCTGCTTACCTCTTTCGTCCTGTTACAGTGTTGTAACCGTGTCCTTTTACAGTTAGAATGTCATAAACCTATGAAGTTCCACGTGGAGGTAGGCAGTCCTGGAAGTGTGCGCCTGTGCCGGTGCCCGTTCAGGGGGAGCCGCCCGCCTGTCCTGGCAGTGACAGGATGCTGCTTTGACTTTACAGTCTCTCTTCATCAAGTTGATCACCTTCCCTTCTCTTTTCTAGTTTTCTTAGAGCTCTTGTCGTGAATTCTTGTTGAATTTTGTGGATGTTTTTTCTGCATGGTTTATTGAGATGATTTTCTCCCTTTTAAATTTGTTCTGTTAGTATGAGGATTACATTAATTGATTTTGGATGTCAGACCAACCTTGCGTTCCTTGGACGATGTTATCCTTTTTGTATGTGGTTGGATTCAATTTTCTAATATTTCGTGCAGGATTTTTGCTGCTCTGTTATGTGACTTTTGCTGCTCTTTGCTTTTAGATTCTTTGTTTAGGTTTTGGTATCAGGGTAATGCTGGCCGCGTAAAATGTAAGTGTCCCTTCTTGTCTGTTTTCTGGAGGACTCTATAGTATTGATATTACTTCTTTAAATATTTGATGGTGAAGTCGTCTGTATCTGTAGGAATGTTTTCGAGAACAAATTTAATTCCTTCAGTAGGTGTAGAGCTGTTTAGGTTTTCTGTTTCTTCCTGAGTCAGCTTTGATAATTCTTGTCTTTCAAGGAATTTTTCTTTTTCATCTTAGCTGTCAAATTTATTGACATTTGGGATTCATAATATTTCCTTATCTGGGTGGGAGGTGTGACAAGGAGGGAGGGCTCTGTGGCGCCAGCGACCACGTGACCAAATCCCGAGGGGAAACACGGCGTTTGTCCCTGCTGTTTCCTGTGGCCTCCGGGCAACCTGGGAGGAAAGGGTCCCTGCACCGCGTCCTCGGCCCACGCCCCCTTAGGCTGGTGCAGAGTCTCCTTCCTATGCCACCCCCATCCCCCTTTCCACATGCCGCAGCTCCGTGTGACCCAGGGGCCAGCGTTGGGGCCTGGGGCCTGCCCGTGCCTCCTGGGGCGTCCACCTCGGCAGACGGCACCCGGCTCCGTGGTGCCCACGCCCACTGCTGCCACGTGGGGGTCCCACAGGGGCAAAGAGGGGCATCTGCGCTGCAGCTTGAAGGTCGGGAGGGTCTCTGGTGTCTGCGCCCCGCAGCCAGGCCAGGGCCCTTCCCTCACTTGGGCCTGTGAGCCCGCAGGAGGCCTGAGGACAGGGTCTACCCTGTGTCACTCCATCCACAGGGGCAGTGGTCAGCCCCAGGCGGCGAGGGGCTGGTCTTTTCAGCACCTTCAAGTTCACACTCAGATTCATAAACTGAGGGGCTGGGAGAGGCCCCGGGCCCGGCCTCCCCATGTTCCTGGGTCTGGAGGCGGGAGTCTCACCATGGCCCCCAGAGGCCTGGGCTTTCCTCAGCAGTGGTCCCAGGGCCACCTGTGCGGCCACCGTGCTTCCTGGGCCCTGACCAGTGCTGACCCACAGCGGCCTTTCCACAGGGAGGGCTCATGGCTGGGGCCCCAGGGGTGCAGCTACCGAGCCCGTGGCTTGGGTATGGGGTCCGTGGGGGCTGGGAGGTGAGGGGCCTGGTGACGCTGACCTGAGTTCACCGCGTCATGTCATTTCCCCCCTCCCCCCGCCTCGCCTGCCCCCCTCCCTTGTCCATCCCTCCCTGGGCCTATCTTTACGTCCTTCCCGTCTGTTCCCTTTTTCCTCTGCACGACTCCTCCTTTCCTGTGCACTTTCGCGTCCCTCCGCGAGCCCCCCACCTGCCGTGCTGCCCTTCTGTGTCATCCACCCTTTCTGCTGCCCGCCCCCCGGTCTTCTCTCCCCTCCACACCTACTCCAGGCACACGGTGCAGCAGCAGACCAACCACGCGATCGCAGCCAGCGCCAGTGCCCTGAAGCAGATGGCTGAGCTCCTGCGGGGCTGCTCCCGGGTATGTTCCCTGGGGGCCGGAGGGGGCCAGGGCCCGGGGCGCGGGGTGGGGAGACAGATGCTGACCACGCGGCTGCTCGGGGCAGAGATCGCGCGTTCCTCTGTTCACTGGGCCGCGGGCCGGGCAGCGGTGCAGGTGCCGTGGGCTCCCGGCCTCCTGGGCAAGAGTGCCCTGTCCCCCTGCCCTGCTCTACGTGCCCCTCACCCACCTGCCACCTCTACGTGTGCCCTTCCTGCCACTGCACTCACCGTCGGCCTCCTCACCGTGGTCACGGCCACCGCATCCCAGACCACGGCCCCATCACAGCCCCCATGTCCCCACCGCCCCTCCCCACTGGCCTCTCACGTGCCCTCCAGCCCTGGCCGGCTGTCTGTTATCCACACCCTACCTGCTCCCCCAGAGGTTGGGGGAGCCCAGAGCATGCAGTGTTGTTAAGCCCTCGCGGGTTACAGAGCAGGGGCCTGTTTTCTTCAGTGAAGCTTGTTTGTTGCCCATTCGTTTACATGTGGCCCAGGGCTGCCAGCAGCTACAGCAGCAGAGACCCACCTCCAAATCCTAAAAGCTGAAGTGTGGCCCCTCGCAGAGAGGCCCTGCCTCTGGTGAGGAAGACTCAGGCCCCGTGGTGAGCCCCGCGGGCGCGGTCCAGCAGTGGGCAGGCGTGGACCACTGATGCTGCTCAGCCTGGGCGAGCACAGAGCTCCCGCGGGGTGAGAGGAGCACGTGTGTGTTCTGTTCGTCCGAGGTGCCCGGAGGTCCCTTTGGAGACAGAAAGCAGACGTGGTAGCCTGGGCTGGGGACTGGTCTCAGGAGGACACAGAGGACTTTGGGGGCGATGCAAATGTTCTAAAACCAGGTGCTGGTGATGGTTGTACAACTGAAGCTTACACTTAAGGTGAACTGTACACTTAAGATAGATGGATTTTTACCTAATAAAGTAGACCCAGCTCGAAAACTTGAGTTACACTTTGATAAAAAAAAAAAAAAAAACACTTAAAAAAACGTCCTAGGATCAGGGGTCAGGTGTCCCTGCATGGCGTGGGCAGGGTGCACCCGAGGTCTCAGGTGGAGGAAGCACTCAGAGCTTTGCTGGGAGTGGCGAGCACTGCTCTGCATGCGATATAACAATCACAGCCTGGCCGTCGGGACCAGAGGCAGGCGCCTGGTCCTGGCCTTCGCCCAGGGTTCATGCAGCACAGGGCAGTGTCTGCAGCGGTTCTGAGGCCTTGGTGTTCATGGGCCTGTTCACGTGTGGCCTTGTGACGCACGTCCCCGGCTCTGTGTATGTCACGAGGGCTGGAAAGCAGAGTTGACCCCCTTGGGAGTTCAGAGGGCTCACTTTTAGCCTAATATATCCTTCCTTCTTTCCATCCACCCACCCACCAGTCCCCCTGTCTGTCCATCTGTCCCTCCATCCATTTACCTGCCCGTCCACTGACTTACCCAGCCATCTACCCACCCATCCATCCATCTGAGAACCAACAAACATTTATTGCACACCTGCTCTGCCAGATGCCGGGAGAACACAAATGAGGTCCTGCGGGAGGACGTCTTGTCCAGGTGGGCAGCGTGGGTCACTGCTCTCGCAGGGAAGAAAGGCTGAGCCCATCACCTGGAGCTGGTGGTGGATCATGTGGGCTGCAGAGCTGGAGATGTTTTGCTCAAAAGCACTAAATAGCCCCTTGGGCTCTTAGGTCTGTCCTGGGGCATACATATGGTGCCAATTATAAGAGCCTTACCTGGACACTGAAACAGACTCCACAGAGCTGCAGCCACACGGAACTGTGAGGCCCAGACACTGCCAAGTGCCCTGGAAGGGCAGGTGTTGGAGAGCTGGTCTCCCGAAACGCGCCTGGCCTGCTGGTGCCCCGCGGCTCCTTCTCACCCATGGGCTTGCATGGGGTGCGTGGTGGCAGTGAGGGCTGGGTTCTGGGACTTGAGACGCAGGGTCTGGGGAGTGTCCAGGGCCCTCCTGGGAGCTGACAGGAGGTGCTGGGGGCAGGAGGGGACCAGGAGCCTGTGTCCGCGTCCTGGTCCAAGGACACTGGGACTGGCGTGGCTCCATTGGTGCTAGTGCTGTGTGGTGAGAGAGGAGGGGCTGTGGCTCCTGATGGCCTGGCGGTGTCAGGGTCCAGGGCTTGCTTGCCCGTTCCCTCGTTTGTCAGTATGCCTTGAGTGCTGGCTCTGTGCCGGGTTTCATCCTTGACGCTGGGGTGCAGAGACGAACAAGAGATGAGGTCCCATTCCAGCAGGAGGACAGGGGCCGTGTGTGAGTGCTGAGGTGCTGGGGGCAGGATGGATGGTTTGCCGACTGCAGTTCTGATGCTGGGGATGAGATGCAGCCTCACTACCAGTGTGACCTTGAACAGGCCACTTAGAACTTGTGCCCAGGATCTCCTGAGCTGTTAGGTGGGGGTCGTAACACCTCTCACCCGAGTAGTTTGTTTTGGGGACAGGACAGGCATATCACGTTAGAGCGGCTGGCCCCGAGGTCAGTGTTGACGATGCCTGTGGTTTGGGTGGAGATGGTGTTCACGGTGATGCTGGCTGAGCCCGTGGAGCCCTTGCTGGTGTTTGAGGTGATGGAGGTGACGGCACCGGCTGATGAAGATGGGGATGAACCCAGTTCTAATGGCAGAGGGGGTGGTGACGGCCGTGAGGCTGGAGATGGATGGACGGGGACGCTGTGGCGCAGGTGCTGCCGGGAGGGACGGGAGGGGCACAGGAGCATAGTGAACTGAAGTGCCCAGGGATGGAGGGGCTGCGGGGGCAAGATGAGGCCTCGGCAGCCTGTTGAAGCCCCCCCTCCCCCTCTTTGCAGCAGGAGCGTCTTCAGCTGGACCGTCTGAAAACTCAGCTTTCAGACGCCATCCAGAGCTATGGAGTGGTGCAAAAGGTGAGGCCCCTGCAGGTCCCCTGAGCACCCACTCTGGGTCGGCCTGGTACAGTCCCATCCCCCAAAGCAGAGGAAGGGCCACCTTGCAGACGTTGGATAATCGCCAGGATCTGGCTGGTGGGACCACAGCATGTGTGCAAGTGAGGGATGTTAACCTCTGGAGTGCTGCCCAAGAGGGTCCTCATGACAGCCCCCTGGGAGGTGGGAGAACAGGTATCACCCATCCTTCCACACCCGCCTGAGTGTGTGGGAGGAAGCCATCTAGCAGATCAGCCCCCAAGCCCAGCCAAGCTCCCAGTTTTCCAGAGTCCTGGGGCAGCTGAAGGTGTGCTTTGCTATTGGTCATCGTCCAGTACTTTGTGTTTATCTGACTGTTTCTTCTCTTTCCCCCACCTTTTCTGTTCTTCCCGTCTCCCTTTTCTTGTACTTTATCCAACAGAAAATTGCAGAAAAGTCCAGAGCACTGCTTCCCACAGCACAGAGGGTTGGCAAGCAGCAGGTGGGTGCTGAGTATTTACCCTGGTCAGTGGGTGTTAGAGGACAGCATAGAATCCAGTGCCACTGGGGCTTCGGGAAGGGCAGGGAGGACCAAGGTCCTACCGTATAGCACAGAGAACTATAGTCAATATCGTATGATAAACCATAATGGAAAAGAATATAAAAAATAATGTATACATGTGTAACTGAATCACTTTGCTGTACAGCAGAAGTTAACACAATATTGTAAATCAACTAGACTTCAATAAAAATGTAGGTAAAATAAATAAAATAAAATAAAATTATGAATTAAATATCCTTAAAACAGAAAAAGAAATTGACGTTTTACCCTCAGGTCTCTGGCATGGGCTTGATACAGGGAAGTGCTTGCTGACAGTTCTACCTACTGTACAGGACCAACTTGTATTAGACCAACCCTCCTGTGAGTAGGAATGATAGAAAATCCAGTAAAGAGTGTAATTGGAGTCCTAGATGAACAGGGGAGAGAGAGAATGGACAGAAACAATATTTGAAGAGGTAATGGTTGAGAATTTTCCAAAACTGTCCAAATACTTCAAGCCACAGATTGAAGAAGCTCTATGATGAATAGGATAAAGTTATCCTGTTTCTTAAAGCTATGCTTAGTCACATCATAATAAAAAACTTGGAAACCAAAGACAAAAATAAAATCTTAAAAGCAGATTAAAGCCAGAAAAAAAATCTTAGATGCCCAAGAAAAAGTCACATTATTTTTTAAAAAGCAATGAGACTTACACTTGACTTTTTAAAAGAAACAGTGGAAACCAGAGGACAGTTGAAAGAAAATAACTACCAACCTGGAGTTCTACAATTGGTGAAAATATTTTTCAGAAGGAAAGGTGAAATGAAAACATATTTAGAGAAACAAAAACTGAGAGAATTCATCAACAGAACTCTCTAAAAGTAGAAGAAGGAAGATAGTCCCAGACGGAAGCATAGTAATGGAGGAAGGAATTATGGGCACTGAAAACAATAAAATGTGGATACACCTAAATTCATGTTGACTGTTGAGTAATAATAATAATGACTTGTGAGGCTTAAGATATGGGGCAAATGAAAATACTTGTACAACAACAGCACAGAGGACATAAAGGAGGTAAATGGTGTTAAGGTATTGTAATGTCCTTGCGTCATCAGAGAAGAGACAAAAATACCAACGTAAGGTAGGCTGTAATAATCCAAGGATGCATATTGCATTGTGGGTAATACTAAAAGGACAATACAAGAATAGACAGTGTAACATAAATAGAGAGGTACCTATGAAATAATAAAACAAATGCTTAATTTAAAAGCAAAAAAAAAAAAGAAATCAACACAAAACAGGAAAAAATAGGAAATAAATTGTAAGATGGTTGATTTATACCACTTATGCTAAGCTAAAATGGACTAACCCTTCCAATTAAAAGGCACAGATGGTCAGACTTGGTTAAAAGAAAAAAGCTGTGTGGTGCTCAGAGGAGTCAAACCTTAAATATAAATCCAGAAAAATGTTGAAAGTAAAAATATGGAAAAAAATATACTGTGCAACCAAAAGCTAAAGAAAGCTGTTATAGCCATATTAATATCAGAATAAGTAGACTTCACATGAAGAATTCTTAGTGGGCATACAGAAGCATATTTTGTAAGGATAAAAAGTTAATTCAAATGGAAGACATAATTTTAAATTTATGTGTACCTAACAATATACCCTCAAAAATAGAAATATAAAGCAAAACTGATAGTAGTAAAAGGAAAGCTAGTAAATCCACGATCACAGTCGGAAATTGTGACACACCACTCTAGATGACTAATAAAATAAATTGAAAAAATTAAGGAAGGATGTAAAATATTCAGGCAATGCTACTGGTCAATACACAGACCTAACTGGTATTTGTGACACTAAGAGAATATACACAGAATGCATATGCTGGATGGTAGAGCAAGCCTCAGCAGATTCTACATGACTGACATAACACTGAATATGTTCTCTAGCCAGAGTGCAATTAAACTGGAATCTGGTAACAAAATTCTCAACACCAGGGGTTGAGAATTTAAATAGTATAATTTGAAATAACCCATGGATCAAAGAAGAAACCCTAGTAGAAATTAGAAATAACCTTGAACTGAACAAAAATGAAAATGCAACAAATCAAAGCTTATGGGTTGCAACTAAAGCAGTGCTTAGAGGGAAGTTTATAACTTTGAATACATATATTAGAAAAGAAGCACGTGTGAAAATTAGTGATCTACTTCTCAATCTCAAATGGCTAGAAAAACAACAAAAAATTAAATCCAAAGAAAATATATAGGAAAAAGCAGAAACCAGTGAAAAATAAAATAGATGTACAACGGACAAATTCAACAAAGCCAAAGATTGGTTCTTTAGAATGATTAATAAAATTGTTAAATCCTACAAGGTTAATCAAGATACAGAGAGAAAATACAAATTACTAGTATCAGTAATGAAAATGGCTATATCATTATAGCTTCTAAAAGCTAAAAAAAAAGTAATAAGGTAACCGTTAGCAACTTCATACCCATAAATTTGACAACTTACATGAAGTACAAGTTTTTAAAGAAAAATGTAACCTCCCAGGATGTGTAAAAAATCTGGAAAGTCCAGTATTTATTAAAGAAATGAAATCCATAATTAACAAGCATCCTAGCAATAAAACTTCAGACTAGATGGCTTTACTGATGAATTCTCCCAGATATTTGAGGAATAAATAATACCAGTTTACACAAACTCTTATATAGAATATAGAAAGAGGGTATACATCCCACCTTGCTTTATGAGGCTAGTAAATGGAAAATAACATGCTGTCCCATGGGCATAGAAGCAAAAATCCTAACCAAAATGTTAATAAGCTAAGTCTAGCAATATATATAAAGGTAATACATCGTTATAAAGTAGGATTTATTCTAGGGATGCAGGGTTGGTTTACATTCAGAAATAATCAGAGTAATTTACCATGTTAATTCAGTAAGACAGAAAATCTATTTGATCATCTCAATAGACACGGAAGAGCATTTGGTAAAATTCAGTACCCACTTAGGGGGACTCAGAACTTTCCGCAAACTAGGAGGAGATAGGAATGCCTTTAATCTGATAAAGGGTATCTTCAGAAGCCACAGTCAGCAGCACACTCACTGGTGAGATATTAAAATCTTCTCTCCTGAGAGTGAGGAGGAGACGCGGTGTCCAGTGTTATTGCTTCTCTTCTCCATTGCACTGAGGGCATACCCAGTGCAATAAGAGATGAAAAAGAAATAAAAGGTTTAAAATGGGGAAGGTTTAAAACCCCTTCACAGACAACATGATTGTGTAACTAGAAAATGTGAATGAATCTGATGAAACTTAAGGGTTCGTAAGTGAATGTAGCAGGATTTCTGTTACGTCAGTATGCAAGAAAACATGGTGTGTGCCAGCAAAAGACAATTTGGAAATGATGCTTAAAAAGTGATAGCATTTATAATAGCATCAAAACTAGGAAGAAATCTATGACCAGTTGTTGAAGCTTCTATATAGAAAACCATAAAACATTACTGAGAGAAATTACAGAAGATTAAATAATGGAGGGGTACACCATATTTGTAGATTGGAAAATTTGATGTATAAAGATGTCAGATTCTCACCAAGTGGTTCTGTAGGTTCAATACAATCCAAATAAAAATCCTAGCGGGTTTTGAATATGCGTTTGTATATGATGTGTGTGTAAATTGTCAAACTGATCATAAAATCTATATGGAAATATAAAGACCCCCGAATAATGAAGACAATTTTGAAGAACAGAACTGAGGGTTTACATTCCCAGGTATCAGAACACCATATAAAGCCATAGAAATTGGAACAGTGTGGTATTTGTTGAAGGCTAAGCAAACAGACCAGTGGGGTCAGAGTCGCATATAGATGCAGACTCACACATATGTGATTACCTGGCTTGTGGGAGGTGCACTGCCACGCAGTGGGAGGCACAGGATTTGCACAGGACTTGATGCTGATTGGCTGATGGTTGAGCTGGGAAAGGTCCTGTTGAGCACACGGCAAGTACAGGTCCGAACACCCTGCCCACTTCACCTTGGTGTCAGAGTGACTGAGGAGCGGTGTGCAGGGCAGGATGTCCACACGAGGCGACAAGCCAGCTCAGGCTGTGAGTACCCTCTCAGCCAGGAAGTGCTGCGGGCCCGGGGCCATCGCTGTGTGGCTGGGAGGGGGCTGGAGCACTGCTGGGACAAGGCTGCCACCCCCAGCAGATCCTTCACCCCGGTTCACCCAGGCTCAGAACACTTCCCTGGATCACAGATCTAAATGTGAATGGTAAGGCAGTGAAGCTTCTAGAGGCTACCATAGGAGGCTGTCTTCCTCCCACACAGATGAAAATGTACTTACTATAAAGAAAAAGTGATAAACTTGTCTTTGTTACGGTCTGTACAACCCTCAGAGAGCGAAGAGGTGACCTACAGAGTGAGAGAAGGCATTTGCACATCACGTATCTGAAAGGACTTCATAATATGTAAAGATCTCTTACAAATCAGTAGGAAAAAGACAGACAACTCAATTCAAAAACATAAAAGGGCAAACACCTTGGGCATGCACGTTCAAAAGGGACGTCGGAATGGCTGGTAAGCACATGGGTGTGCGCTCAGCATGTGTCATTAGAAGCAGGCAAAGTTAACCCACGATGCTCCATCTCTGCACACCTCACACCCACCAACACGACTAAAAACTAATGAAAATGCAGGAGCATGCCGAATGCCGGCAGGGCTGTGGGGCAGCCGGAGACCTTGTGCAGTAGACGGGAGTGTGAATGGTGCCCCCTCTCTGGTAGCTGAACACACCTGTGGAGTGATACGTCGTCCTGTCTGTGGCCTTGCAGCTCCACCTCAAATGTATACCCAGTGAAAAGTCACATAGAAGAACGCTGAGCACACGTGACATACAGCAGCAGACACCTGGGAGAGAGCCAGCCTGCGGTGGGATGGACAGAGCATTTGTGCTGAGTCCGTAAATGGGAGACTGTGGCAGCAGAAGGGTTGTGCTGTGGCCAGCAAGGCCCCGGTGACATCTCGGACACACGCTGAGCCCAAAGAGGATAGAGGTCAAAACCGGACCAAACCAACGGGCAGAGTTAGAAGCCCCTACCCTTGGTAGGGGACAGCATAATGAGTAGGAGGCTGGAATGTCCGTATCTTGACCCGGAAGTCTTCCTTTTGTTACAGTTCACAGACCGATCTACACTTGTGATTTGTGCATTCAACTACTGATGTCCTATTTCAGTAGAGTTTTTCTTAAAGAGGAAGACAGTGGTCAACAGTGCTTCTGAGAAGTTATGAAAGATTAGATTATTTCCAGGAATTTTGCAAGCTGTAGTTGATGAGATGATATACTGCAGGATTCAGCCCGGGGATGTGGCCGCATCCCCCGGACTTCGGGGCCGCCATCTGCGGACCGGTGGTCCTGGTCCTGGCAGGAGCAGGGGTGGCCGCTGCCTGCTGGCTCTCCTCTGAGCTGAGTGCCGGGTGTGGCTGTGAGCAGGGGTAGGTTGGCTTCTCTGGAGTCAGCCTTCTTGGCTGTTGTCGGCCGCAGCCTCAGCTGGGCCCTGGGTCAGTCTCCTACCCAGACCTAGGCAGTGGGCAGCCGCCAGGTGCTTCTGGGCCGGCCTCTGTCCCAAGGCAGGGCTGTGCCTGTCCAGCGCTGGGAACACTCCGAAGTCTGCATCGCCGTCGCCAGCTCGGTGTGGGTTCACCAGAGCCCCGTGCTCCCAGCAGCAGCAGTAAAGACCACCTCACCTCCACGTCTGCTGGGAAGTACCCTAGTTGTGGTCCCCGCCAGGCGCAGGGCGGGTTGGCCCTGCCCCTGGGCCCCAGCGCCTTTATTTAATGTGGGGCCAGGGAAGGATTGCGACAGTCACGCCTGTTCTGTGTCCTGGGCTTTACTGAGCCTCCAGACTTCCGTCAGCTCACACACACACAGCCTTTTGCTGTTTGGAGAAGTGGATGACCAGCCTCGGGCTACTACGCAGAAGCTGTGTTTCCCAAGTGTGTGACCAGCTCTCATTCTGTCATTCTGACGCTTGCCCTCCCGCCGAGGTCACGGGCTTCCCATGCAGAGCCCTGGGCCGGAATTGGCGAGACAGTGGCCCGTTTCCCAGAGCCCCTGAGAGCCCTGGGTCGCTGCTCACTGGCCCTGGGTGGGGGGCCACGCCGAGCCCCCGCCACGCGCCCTCCTGGCCTCCCTGAACCCCCATCGGGCTCCATCTCTTCTCACGGGAAACTGCTGGGCCCGCCCCCCAGCCGTCTCGTTGGATTGTGGGCTTCTAATGGACGTGTCGGAACGGAACCCAAGCCCTGGGCCTTGGAGCAAAGAGAAAGCCGCCTTTGTTGGCTGCCCTGCAAGCTGGAAAGCCATCACACGGCTATCCCTTGCGCTGCGGCCCCAGCGCCCACCCTGCCAGCACATCCTAATCCTGGCTTCAGAGCTCAAGACCCACATTGAGGCTTTGTGAGGAGAATAAAGGGTGCTTTCTGATCCTTACAGGAGGGGGGCTGCGGCGGGATCAGCCCTCTCTCCCTCCCTGCTCCCTTGTCCTGAGCCGCTTGGGGAAGGCGGCCGGTACCTGTGGAGGCCAGGCGCCGCACCCACACCTGCAGGGAGGCCGGCACCCTTTGCTTCGGCTTTCTGGAGCTTCCACGGAAACCCAGACTCCAGGAGGCTTCACGCTACACCCGTAGTGTCACTTCTTCACTGTAGTGTCTGACACTTTCAGCTGGTCCGTGGTGCTCACTGCAGGCTGCGCCCCCGTGCTCCTGCCCACCCCCTGCTGGTCACGTTGTGCTTTACAGCAGAGCTGCAGTGGGCGTGCCCCTGGGTGCGCGGGCCAGGGCTCTTCCCACGGGGGCTATTAGGTTTGCCAGGGAGGCCTTTAGAAGCCCCTGTCCAGGCGGTGCCCCAGGCCAATGGAATTAGGTGGGTCGGGGGCAGGCGTCAGTGCAGCTCAGGGCTGGGTGTCCTGTTCTGGAGCAGCCGCTGCTGGGAGGGGTGCACTGTTGGGGTCCCCCGCAGGCACGCGTGTCCTGTGCCCTGTAACTCACTTGCCCTGGGACGGCCGGCCCTGCATGGTACCTGACCTGGGCTTTCCATTGGCATCTCGTTTTCACGTGTGCTCGCTGGTCAGTGCCTCTCCTGCATCCCAGTCACTTCTTTATGTGACTCTGGGACGTGGGCGGTATCAGCCCCATCTTAGGGAAGCGAAGGCTGAGGTTGGAGAAGTTAAGGAAGTTGGCAGGATCACACAGCTAGTAAGCGGCAGAGCTGAGCTTTCTCGGTCCCCTCCCCCCCTTGGACTGAGGGCGTGGGATCAGCGAGGGGGACCAGATGCCGCGGCTCCTGCTGGGAGTGAGGGGTGTGCCGGGCAGCACGGGGAAGGGACGGGACGGGGGGTGCAGACAGCACAGCTGCTGTGTGGTGAACACAGGCCACAGGCCTTGGGCGCAGGTCACTCTTCCCGTTCTGTGGAGGAGAACGCTGAGGCCCTGAGAGTGTGCCGCTGGCCCGACGGTGCCAGTGCTGGACCGGAACCTGACTTGGCTTTGCAGCCTAGGCGGGGCCTGGGAAGCGCAGAAGGGGGGCGGTGGAGGCGCGCGGCCTGGCGCGGGGCCAGCCCGCACCCCGCTCCTGCCCGCCTGGCACTGCTCACTTCCTCCCGCCCACACCGGGAAGGGGAGGTGGTGACTGCCGCCTTGGATGAGGAGCGCCCGTCAGCAGAATTTGTAGATCTTTTATTTTGTGTTCACATATCCACATATTTATTTATTTAAAGGCCTCTGCTGACTCCGGGGACGAGGTGCTGCGTGTATCGGTGTGGTCTGTAGGGAGAGTGCCAGCTTTGGGAGGAGGACGCGGTGTGTGCGGATGCATCACCCTGTAACCGAGGGGAGCGTGCCCACCCTGCGGGGCTGCGAGCAATGGAAAGGGTGGCATCCGGTGTGTCCCCTTTCCTAGGCGCAGTCACACGTGGCTTTCCAGCGCCTTGCGCCCGCCTGTACTGACGTTTGCCCAAATGCCCCAAGGTTCTTGTTTGTGCCATTTGCTGCTTTTGGTGCCCAGATGAGTAGGTGTGGGCAGTGTCCATCCGCTCCACTGCACCGCAGGCCAGGCCTGCGGTGGCCATCATGGGCCCCAAAGTGCAGGAAAGAATGTGGACACTAGACTGTGTTCTCTTCCTGCTGACCCGCGGGGCCTCCTGTAGGCGGTGTGGCAGGGCCCGCAGGGAGCAGGATCTGCTGGGAGGACAGGCACAGAGACTGTCCTGTGGAGCCGAGTGGACCCCTGGACTACCCGCCCCCCCCCCACACACCCAGAGTCACTTCTCTGGCGTCAGTGTGGCCAGGACTCTGCCATGTGACCCTGAGCTGCACAGGGCATGGGAAGGTGGTCTTCATTGCAGGCAGACATCAGGGGCCTATAACAAAGGGGAAACAGAAAATAGGCAAGTGGCAGCCTCTGCAGCCTCCTTCCAAGGTGACCGACGCCAAGTGTCCTGCGGATGTGACAGAGGGCCGTTCCGTGGGTGATGGCAGTCCTGTGTTTCAGCCCCGTGCCCGCTGCCCAGACACCTGTAGGAGGGGCTCAAGAAGAGCGGCAGCCGTCCCCCCGTCTGTCTGTGCGCCCAGCACTGACCTCTGCCTCCAGGGCAGTGTGTCCCCGGGCCGGGAGGAGGGCGTGTGGTCAGCACTGTGCCGGCACCGTCCTCTCTCCTGGTCTGTGGTTCTCGCCCTGGAGCTCCCCGTGCCAGGTGGGAGCTCAGAGCCCTGCTCCACTTCCCGGCTCTTCTGGGTTCCTTGGCCGCTCGGCCTCTGCGGCCTCATCTGTAAAGTGGGCTCCTGGCTGCTCCCTGCAAGGATGTCGGGAGCGTCAGAGACAGCGGCTCCAAGGAGCTTCGACACACGTGGGAGGTGAGGGGCACTGGTGGGCAGGCTGCCCTCCCGGGGCTCTGCCCGTCCTCTGTGCCTTCTCCTCTTGCTCTGGTCATCACGACAGGCCTGGGGGAGTGGGGCTGGGGGGAGTGTGTGTGCCGTTATCTGTCTTCCTGGGGGGGTGCCGTGGGGTGCAGGTCAGTAGTCTTTGTTGCTGAACATTTGCAGGTAAATTGTAAGCATTGTTCGTGTGAAGCCATGGCTCTGGGAGGAGGGGTATCCCTGGCTCCTGCTGTCTCATCTCTGCGGGGATTGGGTAGGCGCGGCCCCCCACTGGCACCCCACTCCCCACTCGGGACTGGCACCTCAGGGGTGGATGTCAGCTCACTTGTACCCAGGTTGTTCCATCAGGGGACAGATAGAATTCATTAAAGGGAGAAGCTGCTAGTTTATTGAATTTGAAAATTTGGTGAATTAAATCAGTAAAGGATAAGACAACTTGAAAACCCCCCTCAGGCTTTCCTTCCCCGTGATCTGGTCCCAGCTGGGGCGGGTCTGTGCCCTACTGGGTGACGTCCATGCTTCGGTTTCCATGGCCCCTGCCCGGCAGCTGCACTTAGTCTGTAACCAGCTCTGGGACGGGCTTCCTGCGGGGGCCACAGCCCCCCGACGAATAGCTGGGGTTTGTGTGCATGTAGGGACATTTTCTGGGGGCTCGTGAAGAGGCTTGTGACCCCTCAAGAGCTGGGAACGTGGCGGCTGTGCTCTGCAGGGTCTTCTGTGTGGCCCTGGCTCTGGGGGGCTGTGGGGTCCTGCCGAGTGCTCCCCGCAGCCAGGCCTGGGACGGCCACAGGGCCCGGTGTCTGCCCACCATCTACGACAGCCCCAGCACCCGGGACCCTGTGGGGACGTCCCTCGAGTGACAGGGTGGAGCCCGTCCCCCCGCCTCTTCAGGGCTGCAGGCTGGGGGCTGGCTCCTGGGTGCCTGCCGAGAGCTCGGCCTGGTGGCAGCGGGCTGTGCGTGCGGGTAACCTTGGTCTGTGTCTCGGCAGAGTCCCCAGGCCCCATTTGCCGAGCTGTCCGAGGACGAGAAGATTTTTAACGGGGGCGACGGCGTGTGGCAGGCCCAGGGGCAGGCGCTGCTTCCGGAGATCACCGAGGAGGACCTGGAGGCCATCCGGCTGCGTGAGGAGGCCATCCTGCAGATCGAGGTGCGGGCTGGCGTGCGCACGCGTGCATGCGTGTGTGTGTGCCCATGGGTGTCCCCGGCTGCCGTGGCGGCTCTCGGCGCTCCAGCAGTGGAGGCTGGGCTGGCCCTTTGGTGGTGCCACTGCTCTGTGACCAGCAGACTGAGGCCCGCCCCTTGCCCGAGCCCAGAGGGGCTGGACCTGGGCTCCCAGGGCATTGCCCGAGCTTGGCCACTTGGGCCGCCCGGTGGAGAGAGGGAGTCCAGGGAACCCAACAGAGTCTCACCCTGTGTCTCATCGCCCTGCCCCCCGCGTTTTCCTAGTGGACTCAGCCCTCTGGCCTGGAGCCCAGGGCCTGTGCCCGGGTGGCACGTGCCAGTCTCCGTGGCTGCTTCCTTCACTGCACGCTTAGGTTTCCAGGAAGCCATTTCGCTCTGATGAGGCCATTCAGCTCCCAGAGCAGTTAGTTCCAGTGGATAGTTTTTGAGTGGTTGAGTGACCTGCCGAGAGAACTGAACCTGTAATTTGGGGCGGCTGCCAGCAGGTGGCGGTGGTGTTGTCAGTGTCCGACCATGGGGTGTGGGGGGCTGCTAGTTCTTTGTTCTTCTCAAGTTTGCGTGTGTGTAATACCTGCTGCCAGATGTTTTGCTGGCCATGGATGACCTGTGACAACTGCCAGAGGTGTGCAGTTCCCTGAGATGGACCTGTGGGAGCAGGTGCCTGAGTGGGTGTGCCAGTATGTGGGTGGATGTGCAGGTGCAGGGGCAGGTGTGCCAGTGAGTGTGCGAGGGGGCCTCCTGATGTGGGAAGTGCATGTAGAATGTAGCCGTTGGGCCGCCTGGTTCTCTTGGTGGTGGGGCCTGAGCCTCTGAGTGTGTGTCCCCTCCTCCCTCTGGGCCTCGGTTTTGCCTGCTGGCGGAGGAGTTGGGGGGCCTGCCTGCCCCGAAGCTCTCAGGAGCTGGGTTTCTGGAACAAAATTTCCCTAAAAGCGGATTCTTTTAGAAAAACAGAGACTTGGGCAAGTTGGTAAACTGAGTCGCTGGCCCAGGCCCTGTCACCGTGTCTGCAATGAGCAGGTCCTACACTCTTGAAGGAGGTGGACGCCACCCTGAGAGGCGGGGTTCGACCCCCCTCCTTCTGCCCACCCCTGCACTTTGGCCTGGTGGAGGAATGCTTGTTTCTTCAGCCCCCGTCAGAGGACCTGCCTCAGTGGACCACCTCCCCCCAACCAGACCTCACTGCCCAGAGAGGAAGGCGGCCACACGGGGGCCGTGTCTCGGAAGGCAGGCCTCTTCCTCTTGCCGAGATGGTCCAGAAAGGACCAGACACACAGAGATGTTTTTATCCCGCCGTTGGCACAGTGAGACTTGCTTTCCCAGAGAAGCTGAGAACAAATTAGGAGCCATCGCCCCGACAACTCCGGGTGCTGGCAGGCCTGAGCGGGGAGGGACCCGCTTCTTCCTGCAGCTCGAGAGCTGAAGCCCTCTTAGGGAGAGCCCCCGACAGCCCCTCGGGCACACCCGGGGGTCTGGACCGCCCGTGTGAGGTGGGATGAAGCGGCTGCTCAGGACGGACGGACCTGGCCTTGGCCCGGCACATAGGGAGCAGAGGTGCAGGCTCCCCAGCAGGGCCCAGGGCCCGAGGATGTGAGTGGGGTGAGGGCTGCCCCCCAGGAAATGCTGGGAGCTCCTGAGCAGGTGGACCCTCCGCTCTGAGGGCAAAGCCCCAAGAGGTCGTGGGGTTTGCTCAGGGGGTCAGCCAGTGCTTTGGACAGCCTCTCGTGGCCGCCAGGTTGAGGTAGGGGCCAGATGCGCAGCTCTGTGCCCACGCAGAGGCCCCCGGCCGGGGTTCAGGGGAGCAGAGGGCCCAGGTACCGCCAGCCCCTCCTCGTGTGAGTGGCGAGTGCAGGCAGGGGGTGGGCTTTACTGGGGGTGAGGGGGCCCCATGTGGAGGCCACCGCTGTCATTTAGCCAAGACGGAGGGGCACGGGCTGGTGGGAGAGGAGTGGGGCTCTGGGCCGACTAGGACCTCGGTTGATGCAGGGCCAGCCTGAATTCAGTGTCTTGTCTGTGGCCCTCAGAGCCAGGCTGGAGCTTCCTGGGGGGCCGTGGGCGGGGCCTGAGGCTTGTTCCCTCATCTGCAGTGGGTGGTGTGGGTACGAGGCAGGTGCTGGCCAGAGGGTGATGGCGTGGGACGGGGAGTCAGCATCGCTGGTCTTGGGCACCACACCTCCCTGCATCCCTTCCTCCCTCCCTGCATCCCTCCCTCCCTCCTTCCCTCCCCCCCCCCCCCACTTCGGGGTCTTTGGAAGTGGGAAAGACAAACGAAAATGTCATTAGTGTTTAAAAAGCCCTCCCCCAGGTTTGCATCTGTCCTGGTGACAGCACATCTCTAACAGGACTTGTTGGGAAGGTGCCGAGACGGCCAGAACCCCGCTGCTTAGGTTTCTTGGGGCTTGTTTGTCCAGATCTGCATGGCCTGTCAGGGGCTGGGCTGTGGTGAGTGGGCCAGTGCTCTGGGAAGGGGACTGTGGGAACAGCTTCAGGAAGACACACGTGGCATTTCTCACCTTGGCAGGCTGCAGACTGGTTCCGTGTGGAAACTCCTTACCGCACCCCCCCTGCTGCCCCCCACGTTCCACGGGGGCTTTTGGGCTTGCATGGGTTTATGCGTTCACAGTGTTGCTGGAGTGAGACTTGTGGTCCCAGGGAGCCCCTTTGAGGCCCTGTTCTGCCTTGAAGGACTTACCTATTAGGTGGGGGGTAGGGGGTGTGGACAGATGGGGAAACTGAGGCCCAAAAGGTGGAATTAAAGTCACGACAACAGGTTAATCACATCCGATTCCTTCATAATCTCCTCTTTCTGCTTTCTGGTCCATGGTGGGCATTTCCGGGGTGGCTGCTGGGCACCGAGCAGCCTGGCGCTGAGGGTGTAGAGCTGATGGACCCACTCAGCGCCTCTGCCCCTGCTCGCCTCCCCCTCCCCGAGTCACCTTATGGGACAAAATGAAGTGCCAGCCTGGGGTGCCTTTTCCTGGCTTTAGACCCAAGTCTCCACTAACTGGCTGGGTGACCTTGGGCCTGCCTCTCGCCTCGGTCATTTCATCTGTGAAATGGGTGGGTCAGGGAGGAGCCTCCCTCTCAGGGCCCTGCCATTTCAGATGGCCCATGGAGGGCTGTCAGGGGCTGACCGGCACCTTGGCTTGCTGGCCAGGGATCAGGTGGTGAGTGGGCAGGAGACTGAGGGCTGCCAGGGCCTCTCGCAGTGGTTCTGGGCCCTTCCCTGGCTCAGTGGCCCCTGGACCTGCTCAGTTAGGTTTCGAGTGAGGGCATCCTGCCCTGGGGGCGCTGTAAAGACCTCCACCCAACCTCCTCGGGCAGCCCGTCCTCTGGCAGCACGGAATGTCCTTTAAGACCCTTTGGGGGCTCCCCATCTGTGGGCACGATGAGATGGCCCCCACTGCTCTCTTCCCTGTTACCCCACAGACACCCCCCTCCCCACCCCTGGGCTCCTGCGATGCCCAGAAGGCGCCTCACCTGCTGCTCCTGTGGCTCCTGCCGCCCGGAAGCCCCTGCCCAGATCCGGGTATTGCTGGCTGCCGCCCCTCCCCTGCTCTGCCCTCTGCCTGGAGCTTTAGAGGCGGCCCTGGCGATGGAGAGCTGTGTGCCTGGTGTTCCAGTAGCTGGCTCCCTGCCCCAAGGACGGCTGTGCTTGGCCTGCGGGCTCCCAGAGTGCAGGAGACCCCTCTGGATAGCCCCTTCCAGCCAGAGGAGCAGGGGGGCACCTCGTGGCTCCAGAGGGCAGAGTGGCTGATCACGAAGGGGAGCCGCGCCAGCCCAGGGCACACGTGTCCCTGGCACGTGATCCCGTGGAGCCAGGATGTCGGTACCCGCTTCCCGACAGGCACGCCACACGGCTGGGACCCAGGTGGTCTGAGCCCTGGCCGCACCCAGGCGAGGCGCATCAGGAGGGCCGTGCCAGGCCGAGGGGAGCTGCGAGCATACAGGAGCCTGGTCTGCGGGGCGGGTCCCTCCGACGGCAGGGCACCCGCGGCACCGTCCACCCCCTGCCAGCCCTTGGCTCCCCTCTCGGGCTCCTTCCCCCCGCCCTGTTTTGGAGGCGGCTGGTCTCTGGATTCCCAGCTGAGGGCACCTCCCTGACACTGGTCCCAGGTGGGTCAGGCCTCAGGAGCCCCAAACCTCCCAGGACCCCGAGGGTCGGGGAGGGGTGCTGCTGGGGCAGAGGTGGCGGGTCGCAGCCTCCTGGCCAGTGGCCCTGTCTGGAGCAGAGAGGAGAGGGAACGTCCATCTCGTTATGGAGTGTGAGCTGTACGTGGGTTCAGGCAGCGGCGTGAGGCTGGGAGTGGGCAGGCAGCGGCGGGATCGGTGGGCGTCAGGAGGTGTCTGGGCTCCCGGTGAAGTAGTGTCCAGGAGCTGCTGCCCCTCCCCAATGCCGGCCAGCGGCAGCTCTGTCCCCAGGCCTGTCCTCTGCCCCTCGACGGCCTGTCTGTCCACCCGCAGCTATGCCAGAGCCCTGCGTCCTCCAGGGCCTCGGCCCTCCCTCCTCTGGAGTCTGGCCTGCAGGGCTGGGTGCCCACTGCCCATTCTCAGTGGCCGTGTGCCCTCCATCCTGTGCCTTCTGTAACTGAGCATGTGGGGTCCCGAGAGAAGGGCTGGGGTCCCTTCAGACACACAGCAAGGCTGTGGCCAGCCTGGGGAGAGCCGGCTCTCCCAGCTGGCCCCCCCTCACATCCCTTCCAGCCTCAGGTCCCCTCTCTGAGCCTGTTTCTTAGTCCTGTGGCGCGATCAGAAATGGGGGACTCTCAGAAAATGGGCTGCGGGGTGCTTGGCAGACTGGAATGTGGGGCATCCCTGGGTGCCACTGTGGTGACCCCTGGGGCTGCAGGCTGAGCTGGGGGCTGGGAGACAGGGCGAGGCCTCTCCCGAGGGGCAGGAGGGGTGCCTGCAGGTCCCCACCACACTCCCTCAAGTGCCCAGCCCTCCGCCGGGGCCCCTTTCCCGGGAGACCGTCCTCCCAGAGGGCGGAGGCAAGGCCTCCAGAGCTTCCTCTTCTGGAGACAAGGCCGCCCTCAGAGCCCCGGTCTCCCTCTGGCCAGTGGCTTGCCTGCTGTCCCTACAGCTGCGGCTGGTGGTCTTCGTGGACCCTCAGGGCCCTCCCTGCTGCCCAAGTGCTAACGGGTGACCCCTGCTTTGTCCCTGCACAGCTGCCCCTCGCCTCTGCCAGGGGTGCCTCCACACCCCCGTGCTCCTGCTGCCCCCTGGCCAGCTCTGGGCCCACGTTCTCCCAGGTTCTCGGCGGGGCGGCCCTCTCCAGCCCGGGGGCAGTTTGGTCCCACCTCCCAGACCTGGGCTCCTCGTTGCCCCCGAAGTGGGCTGCCCTGTCCCTCCTCCCTGAGTGCGGCCGAGGTCACAGTGCCAGGACCGGGCCAGTGCGTCCCTCCGGCCCCACCCCCGTCCCGAGCCTGGACCCTTGTTCCTCCAGACACTCCAGCAACTTGTTTCCTTTTATTTTCAGGTTTTGACTCAGATGTTCCCCGTCTAAAATTTCAGTTGTCTTCTGCGTTGTCTAACATACCACTTAATTACTTACCTCGTTATTATTTCTCTTCTTCCAGGAGAACGTAAGCCCCATGGAGGCAGGGATTTTCGTCTGTTTTAGTCCTGGCACCCCAGAGGGTGCACGACACTGGGCACTCAGTGACTCTCTCTGGAACCATCAAGGGGATGGGGGATGGAGGGGTGGGTAGATAGATGGATGGTAAGGGGATGGGTGGGGGATGGGTGGGTAGATGGACAGGGTTGAGTGGATGGCAGGTGAATGGGTGAAAAGTTTTACGTGTTGGGACTCCGCAGAAGATTTGTGTTTTAATAAAAGGGCTCTGCTGCCTTTATTTACATGCAGCTTCTCATCAGCCCACACAAAAGCCCTGTGAACGTGAGCAGCGTGGTGCTCCAGTTTGACCAGAGATGAGGTGGAGCCTTGGCGGAGTCGTCGCTTGGCCGGGCCACACAGCTTGTGTGTGGCAGAGCTGGGACTGGAGCCCAGCTGCCTGACTCGAGAGCGGGGCTGTCCCGACTGTGATGCTCTGACACCTTCCCCAGATGAGGAGGTTGCAGCAGGGCACTGAGATCGCCCCACGAGGGGATGGTGGAGCCCAGGAGCCAGCCCATGAGGCCCAGCTCCGCCTGCCCATGGCCTGTCACTTAACTCTGGTTGAGGTGGGCTCCTCCTGTCTGGAGGGCAGGGCGGTGCCTGGTCTCCCCAGGGGGTTGGGAGGAGGTCGAATGAGACGGGCACGTGCCCCCAGCCATCGCCAGCATGGAACGGGCTTGCCAGGCACGGGTCTGGCCGAGTCACCTGTTGCCTCCCAGCCAGCTCTGCCCGCGGCCTGTACTGCCATGTCTTCACCGGCTCCTTGTGCCAAGCCCAGCTCACCTGACCTCACCTGCGAGGCCTGGCGCTACCTGTTCCCCTCCTGAGCTGCTGTGTCACCTGACCCAGGTGCAGAGCTCTGTGCTCACCAGCTGCTCTGTTGCCATGGCTACCTGGCAGGCCGAGGAGGGAGCAGGCTGGGGTAAAGAGGGGCCAGGAAGGGCCTCCAGGCTGAGCAGAGCGTGTGGGGCCTCAGCCACCCTGCCGGTAGCTGGCATTGTGCGGCCAGAGCGTGGGGGGTTGTTGATCTGGCCAATATCTAGCTATAAATATGGGAATAAATCGATAAAGTTTGGCTATTCCATGAACTGGGACCGCGTCTCTGTAGGTGGATGGTTGCCAAGATCCTAATTACGAGAAGAGATTGCATGATAGAGAAAAATGCAGCGGCATTTTCTTTGCTTTTGCTCTTAAAGGTGGAGGACACACACACACACACACACACACGAGGTTTTATTATGTCCTGTGCAAGGTTGTTATTCCTCAGCGCCAGTAAAAAGAGAGAAGATTCCGTGAGAGCTTTTAATGAGTTCTAGTTTTAGAAGCCATCAGGAAAATAATTGCCTGATTTAAACATTTACTAAGTTAAGGTGTTTTACAGTCTCTCCCGCTCTCTGGTGCCCACGCCTGGGCACATGGCTCCCAGTGCCTGCCGCCCTCGTGCACCGTGGCTGGGGCTGCTTGCCATCCCCGGGGGCTCCATCCTAGGGCAGCCCTGGGGGGCTTCTGGGCTCCCAGCATGGCCCCTGTGACCAGCCAGGCCTTGAGGTCACACCCCGGGGACTGAGTCCTGGACTTCTGCCTGGAGCTCGGCTCCTACCCCAGCTCCTGGTGGGGCCCAGATCTCTGGCACAGCCCCCTCATTTGCCCTTGGCATCCTCCATCGGGAGCCCAGGCCTGCTCAGGTGCCCAGCACGGTGACCGGAGGGACAGCCATCCGTGCCGGTCGCCTGTGCCCAGATACTGCCGCTCTGTGTGCTGCCCCCTCCCCTGGGCCCCTCCCTCTCCTGGCCCGTCATCAGGTCTGCCCCCAGCCAGCACGTCCCAGCACCCGTGAGTGATCCTGGAGGAGGTGGAGGTGCTAGCCCACAAACTCCTCCACCGGCCAAAGGCCTGGGGCTGGGGGTGGGGACCGCAGACCCTGGGCAGCCAGGGTCACACCTGCTCTGCATTACTAGGGAAGTGCGCCTGGGGCTCCCTGCCCCAGACCTTGCAGGGGGGCTGGAGGCTGTGCGCCCACAGGCTCATCTGGCTGGGAGCTGGGATCCTGGGGTCCCCATGCTCTGAGTAGCCCCTCGGAGCCAGTCTGGTCTGTTCTCTGAGGTCACATAGGAGGCTTCTGCCTGGGAGTCCAGGAGGGGTCTGTGGCCCCAGGCTCGCCTGCCACCCTTTCCCCGTGGTCCGTCCGGCTCTGCGTGGGGGGTGGGGGTGGGCGCACCCTGCTGATCCCCTCACGGTGGCCCGAGGTTGGGGGTCAGCCTGGTGCTGGGGCAGTGTCCCCTGGTCCCATCCTCGCTCCCTTGGCCACCAAGCTGGTGGAGACCCGCTGGAGCAGGGGGGCCCTGGACACCCTCGCTCCCCTTATCCCCCCGACGCGGCTTCCTTCTTTTTTGAGTGGGTAGGATCTTTATTCAGAAGGATTGTTCCAGGGAGTGGGGGGCTCTTGAGCGAGGAGGACGCTGTGCTGTATGACGTGCAAACACCTGGGAGTCGGGACAGGCTTCTCGTCTGCAAGGGAGTGCGCCGAGCTGGAGGGGCTGGGCTGGGGCATCTGCGGGGGGCGCAGGCCGTGGCGAGGAGCTGGGCTCACGCTTGGCCAGCATGCCTCCTGTCCCAGCGGGTCGCGGGATGAGTGGTTCGGCTCATCTTGTGTGAGGCAGAGAGGGAATTAGGGGTCCGGGCCCAGCCTCGTCCTGGGCGAGTCAAGTCTGAGTCACGTGGGGAAGGGTCTCTGCAGAAAGCCGTTCCTGAAACACGGAGTGTTGCCAGGAGCCCAGCCTGAGCGTCTCTTCCAAGCGAGTGATTTATTCATCGCCGAACAACTCGGAGGGTCATGGGTCTGAGGGCAAAGCAGGGCCCCAGGACAGTCTGCAGAGGACGTGGGGCTGGAGGCGCTCCTCAATGCCAGCCGAGCGGTGGCGACGGTCAGCGGCCGGAGTCTCAGGCATCTTAAAAAGAGGGAGGCTGGGAATGAAGGAGGGTGTCCATGTCAAAGGTTACATCGACTCCCCAGATCCCAGTGAGTGGAGACCTCCCAGGAGGCAGCTGTGATGATGAGTTTCTGGAGGATGAGATGCGGGTGCCCTTGGAGCGCAGTCCGGGCGGGTGGCCCACGTGAGGCTCCGCCTCCTCGGTACTGCCGGCCTGTGTGCCCGGTGCTCTGGGTGCATCTCAGCTCACGCCAGCAGACCGGGTCATTGCCGCTCCGGGCCGCCGTCCTCGGCCACAGCCCCGACGGTGTTCGGAGGGCTCCTCGCTACAGAAAGGTCACGTGGGGAGGAGACAAGGCCCTGGTGGAGACGGCAGTTTGTAGAGCTGGTCGGCAGCCCCTGCGCCTGTGTGTTTGCAGCGTTTGGAGACTTGCGTTAGCTGCTGCATCTCCGTGGAGGCCTCTCCCGAAGCCCAGAACGTGAGCCGGACCGGGGACCCCGTGTTCCCCCCGGGCTGTCCAGGGTTCTCGGGGTCAGCGCTGCTGCAGACAAGGAACACCCGCTGCAGCAGCCGTGTGTCCCGCAGAGCCCAGGCCACGGCGACGCACGGCTGCTCGTGCTCCAGGGGCGGTGGGCTCGCTCCCAGGCCCCCAGGAGGCACCGGGCTCGTGGCCCCTGCTCAGCCACCCCCTCCCTGTCCTCTCCCTTGCCGAGGCTCCGTCCCTGTGCCCACGGGAAGGGATCCAGCGTGTGCACGTTAAGTCTGCCGGTGCCAGTGGCACCAGACGTCCCTGGGAGCACCCGCCGCCCCTGGGTGCTGATCAGGTGTCCCGACTGCGGGGGCTGCCCCGCTCCCAGCGGTGACCCAGGGAAGGGGGGCCGGGCGAGCGTGAACGCGGGTGCCGGTATTCCCCAGCTGCGTATCCCGGGGCAAGTCCCTTAACCTCTGGTGATGATCTCCCCGTCTGTGAAGTGGGGGTACCAGCGGTGCCCTCACACAGCATGGGAGGCTGTGTGCCCTAGAAAAGCTCCTCTGAGCCCCCGAGTCCAAGTGCACCCACGGTCAGGCTCAGGGCCCCCAGGCCAGCCTTGTGCGAGAGACTTCTGTCCGCGGCCCACCGGGCAAGCTCAGGGGCCGAGGTCAAGGTTGGTGGTCTGGTGGCCTTGGGACAGGAACCTGGAAGTGTGAAGAGGTGTGTCTGTCTGCCTGAGGCCTGGCTGAGCCCGCGGCTGTCACGTGTGACCTTGAGGTCTGGACCTTAGGGTGGCGCCTAAGCTTGGCCTCCCCACCAGTGGCCTCAGCCAGGGAGGGCCGTGGGGATGCGGATCCCGGAAATGGGCCCGGGCCAAGGCCACTCGAGGCCCCACGCTCACCACCACCTTCCCGGCCGTGGGCCCCGTCCCAGCAGAGCCGCCGCCTCCGCCGTGTGTGAGCCCCGTGGTGGAGCTGCAGTTGGTAGTACGTGCCGGTGTAAGATCAGGCTAATTGCTTCACCTCTCAGAGCACTCCTAAAAGGGGATGAGCCTCCTTGTAATATTTTGCAGTGGGGTGGCTTCATCTCTCAGAGCACTCCTAAAAGGGGATGAGCCTCCTTGTAATATTTTGCAGTGGGGTGGCTTCATCTCTCAGAGCACTCCTAAAAGGGGATGAGCCTCCTTGTAATATTTTGCAGTGGGGTGGCTTCATCTCTCAGAGCACTCCTAAAAGGGGATGAGCCTCCTTGTAATATTTTGCAGTGGGGTGGCTTCATCTCTCAGAGCACTCCTAAAAGGGGATGAGCCTCCTTGTAATATTTTGCAGTGGGGTGGCTTCATCTCTCAGAGCACTCCTAAAAGGGGATGAGCCTCCTTGTAATATTTTGCAGTGGGGTGAAATGACCCTCGTGGAAGTCAGTCCAGGCTCCGCATGAGCTGCAGGGTGGTAGGGGCAGGGGCGGGCTGTGAACCCTCCCCCCCCCCCCCCCCGCCGTCTCACGGGCGTGGAAGAACCTTCCCTCTGGCTCTACGCTGGCCACTCGCTGGGCACTGAGGGAGGAGGAGGTTTGGATTTGCCCAGTGGTAGGTGGGGGAACCTGGCTCCAAGGTGAATGGCTTTGCACAGGATCACCTGGCTGGCCGGTGGAGGAGCCGTCTCCTGCAGGGAGAGGGCTTCAAGTCAGCGGGCATCAGTGCCAATCCCAGCCCTCCCCCTTTCTGTGAGGCCCCGGAGGTCACACACCTTTCCGAGCCCCACAGCCTCCATTGTCAGGTGGGTGCTGTGACTTCCCTTCACAGGCGCTGCCGGGTGTGCAGGTGGCCACGTGTGATGTGCCCCTGGCACAGCCCCAGGCGAGTGGTCTGTGAGTGGTGCGGCCACATCCCTCACCAGCACCACTGGTACTTTTGCTGGGCAAAGTGGAGTTAGGATAGAGGTGGGCGGCATGGAGGACGCAAGAGGCCAGCATGACCTGCAGGGTGGGAGGTACCCCAGTTTCCTGGCCTCAGTTCTGCTTCTTACCCCATTCACTAGCTTCACGAAGCTGCTCATTCTTTAGACGGCAGTGGGGCTACCGTCCATCCACCCACCCACCACCGTCCATCCATTGTCCATCCATCCGCCTACCCACCACCCACCCACGTGTGCTGGCCCATGCTAGGTGCCGAGTGTACAGAGAAGGAAAAGTGGACCCTTTGTCAAGGAGCCCCCCTGGGAGGGAATGAGGAGTGAGGTGTCTGCAGGACTGACAGGCCTGTGGGAGGTGCAGACTGTGCCCTCTGCTCTCAGCCTCTTTGCCCCTTTAGTCAGGCCTGCAGGACAGTGCTGGGGCCACAGCCGTGCACTAGACTAGACTACAAACTTCCAGGCTCCTCTCTACACAGCATGGGAGCGCACAGCCCTGGGGTCCTCAGCATGGGGTTTGGCCTCGGGGTCAGGAGACAGTATTTCAGATCCCAGCAATGTCTCTGACTTGCGGGGTGACCCCGGGCTTGTTTCTGGTCCTTGGCTCTCATTTAGCACTCTTGGTGGCCGTGCCCTTGACCTAATGGCTGCCATCTTGTTTCCACAGAGTGACCTATTGGATGTGAACCAGATCATCAAAGATTTGGCCTCCATGGTGTCAGAGCAAGGAGAGGCCATCGGTGGGTACCCATGCCATCCACCCAGCCACCTGCCCGTTCCCCCAGGCGTGGGCAGACAGCAAGGCCTGGGCAGGTTTGGAGGTGTGGGCATCTGCCGCATTCCTTCCCCACCTCCTCAGGTCGCCCCCAGCCCCTCGGGAAGGCCGGGCCTGAGGAGTTTCACTCAGGAGGGTGGCCCACCCGTTCTGCTCATGGAAGAGCCCTGGCCTGCCTGCCCCCGCCACCCCCACTCCGGGCCTTCCTCCCCAGCCAGGGACTCCCCAGGGGGAGGACAAACTGTCCTGAGCGGGGGATGGGCTGCAGCGGGCCCCCCCGCGGAGACTGCTGGGGGTGTGTGGCCGGGAGCCACTTCCCAGGAAACGTGCGTGGTGGGTTACAGGGCTGTGAGCGGGGAGCTGACGTCCCTGCTGTTTCCCAGTCTCCCCCACGTGAGGGCGTCCGCCCCACCCAGCCCGGCCTGCCACCTGCTGTGGCCTTAAGACTTTCCTGCTGCTGCCCTGAGTGCCCGGGTGCCCTGGGCAGCGGGGAGGTCGGGGAGGGGGTACTCACAGCCCCTGGCCTGGAAGAGCAAGGCGGCTCGGGGCGCCCAGAGCCACTCGGCCAGCAGTCAGCACCCAGCCACAGCCCAGGGCTGCCCCCCACCCTCCACCCCCATTCCCCTGCCGAGTCATTGCCTCACTGGGGTCCCCTGGCTCTGAGTAACCTCCCGCCTCTCAGGCCTGGGCGCCGGGGAGGTGCTGAGGCCCATGCATGCCCTGCTCCCCAGCGGGCGGCCCGGCTGCCCTCCTCAGGGTGTGCTGCACCCCCAGGAACAGAGAGGGTCGGGCTGCGCTGCCTCAGGCCTCTCGCTCAGCTGCAGAGTCTGGGCTCCTGCAGGACCCTGCTCTGGCCTGGGCCGCTCTGGGCGGGGCCGCCCGTCACCCCAGGGCCCCCTCTGTCTCCACGTCCTCCCTCACCCTCACTCTGGTTGGCCGTCTCGTGCTGGGTGTGCAGGAGGCTTTTACGCTCCAGATGGACACCCAGGTGTCACCTGGATGGTCACTGAGCCCCATCACTGATCGGTAGGGGCTGTGTCCCAGGCGGGGAGGTGGCGAGGACTCACCTGCTGTGAGCCTGGTTGGGGCCCGACGGAGGGGATGGGCACCTGGGCGCGGACGGGCCCCCGCTGCGTGCTGCGTGCTGTTATGGGTGTCCCCGCGACGATGGTTGTCAGTCTGGGGCCACCGTCCCCTCTACGGGGGGCAGTGGAGACCCGGGGCTACGAGCCAGGGTCGGGGGCTCTGCTCTCCACGGCCCGTCCCATCTGCCGCCAGGCGCCCGTTGGCCTCCGCCCGCCCTGAGCCTCCGGTGCCTTTCCAGGGTCCAGCAGCGGCAAGGCCGCGTGCCGGCGCAGCTCCAGCCCCGAGCCGGCCGTGGTGGCCCCGCTGCCCGGGCCGGGCTGTGCGCCCCTGCGGCCGGGCTCCCACTCACGCACCAAGACGCGGAAGCCCAACTTCAGCCCGCAGGAGACCGAGGTGCTGGTGCAGAGGGTGACGCGCCACTACCCGCTGCTGTTCGGGGCTCTGCGGGGCCCACCCGCCCGGAAGCACCGCGTGTGGAGCCGCATCCTGCAGGCGGTGAACGCGCTGGGCTACTGCCGCCGGGACCTGGGCGACGTCAAGCACAAGTGGCGGGACCTGCGAGGGGTGGTGCGCAGGAAGCTGGCCGAGCGCCCCCGGGCCCCCGGCCCTGTCCTCACGCCCGTCGAGCGCATGGTGGCTGAGACCTTCGCGGCCCCCGGCCCCGCTGGCGAGGGCCAGCCCGCCGAGGCCCTGCCGAGTAAGTGGACCCTCAACAGCCTGCACGGAGCTTCGAGCAAGAACCGCGGGGAGAACTGAGGCCCCTGTGCGTCTAGATGGGGAGACCGAGGCTCCAGGCCAGTCCTGGGCGTGAAGGAGCTGAGGCTCAGAGCCAGGTCCATCTGGGGTCACCCCACATGACAGGGCCTCTGCGGGGCCTCCGAGACCTCGGAGAGCTGAGGTCCCCGTGAATCTCTCGGGTGCTCGTGGGAGGCCGGCACCGTTTCCTCCATCACTGGCCCGGCTCAGCTCACCTCCCTGCCCCTGCTGTGCCCTGTCTTGGGCGTGGGGCAGGCAGGGTGGGTGAGCTCACCTCCGACGCCCTCTTGGGCTCTCAGAGTGGGGTCCCTTCTCCCTGGGTCACTCAGCCCCCAGAACAGGCCAGGGCAGTGTCTGGGTCTTGCAGCCTCCCAGGGCCTGGCGACCCCTCGGAGCCCAGGGCCCACCGCCGGGGCCAGCTTTGCAGAAGTTTCTGAGCCTGGTGCGGAGGGCGGGCCGGGCCCTCCGGGGCGCCTCAGCGTCTCCTCCCCGCACCCGTTTTCCTCCTCCTCCTCGAGGCGCCTCTCAGTGTCCGTCAGGGGCGCCCTTCGCCGGGCTGCCTTCTGTCTGCACGTAATGGCTCCACCCACAGCTCCAGGCTGAGCTCCACCGGACCCTTGCCTCACCCCTTCCTGGGGAGCTGCTGGAAGGACTTTGGAGACGATGGCAGAAGCAGGACCAGCTCCCTCCTGAGGGCTGCAGAGTGGGCGGCAGGATTCAGCCTCGTGGGGACGAGCAGGGGCCACAGACGCCCCCAGCAGAGGCCCCAGCAGACCTTCTAGTGGGGGTCTGCACCGAGCAGGGCTGAGCGGATCAGAGATGCACGCAGACCCAGGACATGGCCGTGCCCTGGGCTGGACCATGGGGAGGGGCCTAGTTCGGGAGGCCACCTGCTCCCCTACAGGCAGAGCCAGACCTGGTTTTGGGGTGCTGCAGGGTGGGCACACTCTAAGGGCCGAGGGGGGCTGGCAGCAGGTGGCACGGGTGTGGCCCTGGGTGTTGAGACCCGTCCCGCGAGTTCCCAGCCCCGGATCGAGGCAGGAGCTTGGTGGCTGTGTTTCTCCTGGTGGCCCCCGGGTGTGAAGCTCGGCATGCTCCGGGGTCACGAGGCCCAGCCTGGCGCAGATGCCCCTGCCTGCTCTGGTGGGCCGGCGGCCCCTCTCCCGGGCCCCGTGGCTCCCGGGCTCTCCTCCGTCGGGACGGTACGCTGACAGCGAGCTCCTCTTGGGATCGGCTGGCACAGTGCTGATTCAGAGAGGTTTGTTGAATGAGTGAGAGAGAGGGGCAGGGGCAGGACACCCCCTCCCGCTCCGGTGGGCTCAGACCAAGCAGGGGAGTGGCTGCCACGCCTGGTTTGGGGGTGGCTTGAGGCCCAGCCGCACCGGCTCCTGCCTCTGGGTCAGTTCTGGCCTGGGGCTTGGGCAGGGTCCAGCTGCAAGGCTGAGGACGGCTGGTTGGCAGAGTGCAGGCCCCCCCCGCACCCGGCGTGCCTGTAGCTCTGTCCATGTTTGGGGGAGTGGTGCTGAGGGGCTTCTCTTTGGTCCCGGGGGGCCTGACCCAGAGTCTGGGTGCCCCGGAGACCCCCAGAACAGAGGCCTCCAGGGCAGCCCCCGCCGAGCACCCCCCGCAGGGACTGGGGGTGAGCCCAGGGGCCTGTGGCTCTGCCTGTGCCCCCATACTCTCCTGATGGGGCTCCCCATGGAGGGGCCAGACTCAGACTTCAGGGAGGGAACCACAGGCAGGGAAGACGCCCCCTGCTCAACCCGGGGCCCAGGGGACTTGGTGCCTGGGCGGCACCTGCGTTTATGGGAACGGTCCCTGCCTGGGCCTGGGTGGTGCCCAGGAGCGCAGCTCTCCAGGGAGATGTGTGCGTTTAGCCGTTTCTGCCTCTGGAGTACTCACCAAAATGCATGAATTTGGAGGCTTGTCCTGTTTTCCTGCAAGAATTTACCTGATGCACCTTTGCGCCTGGTCCCTGCTGAGGGCCGTGCCCATGGCCGCAGTCACTCCCTGATCGTCTGGGCGGTCCTTCCCTTTGGGAGGAGAGAAAACAGCATAGAGAATCGCCCTGGTCCTCAGCTGGGTGCAAACCCGGTTCCTGCTGGGGTCAAGCCCCGCGGTCCTAACTCACCCCTGCCCTGCGTGCCCTCCAGCTGGGCTGTGCAGCCACAGCGGGGCATGGATGGATTTGCCACCTGTTTTATGTGATGCCGCCTTTTTACCAAGGGCGTCGCTGAGGGGAGCCTCCCGGTGTGCGAGGGCGGCCCCTGGGCCTCGTCAGGGCGGCTCAGGTGTGCTGTGGGGCTGGCACCTCTGGGGGGTTGCGCGGACGCACCCAGCAGGCCCCTGCCTGAAGTCCTGGTCCCCACTCAGCCCCTCACTGTTGTCAGGACCGGCCGGTCAGTGCACTTGCTGATGTCCAGGGCCGAGTGCGGAGGACGGTGTTCCCAGGCCCAGTCTCGCTGTCTTCACGGCGACTCTGTGAGCGTGCAGAGTCATTGCAGAGCCGGGCCTCACCCTTTCCTGAGCAGGCTGCCGCGGCTCCAAGGGACAGGCACTCCCAGGCTCTCTGTCCGGACAGCTCAGGCCGGCCAGTGGCCACGCCAGGGGGCTGACCGGTGCCCCATCACTGCAGCCTCCGTTCTCTGGAGGCTGGACTCGCCGCTTGTGCCTCGGAGTGCTCACCGGGGGGCAGATGCCGTCCACGCCCCGTCCCACGGCCCTGGGTGGCCTCGGGGTCCCCACCCTGTAATCGCTTCTGTTGTCTTCATTTGCAGATAGCACTGAAGCCGGCCTGAGGCTGCGTCCTCGCACTCACAGGCGCCAGTGAGCTCCTGGCTGGAGCCAGCCGGCACCAAGTAAGTCAGTGTGAGGGGACAGCCCGCCGCCCCTCCGGCCCCTGCCCGCGCCTGGGCGGGGCAGGCCCGCAGGGTCTTCTCTGTGCCCAGGCGGGCTGCTATGGGGGAGGGGAGAGGAAGGGGGTTGCGGGCCGCGTGCCCAGGGTGGGAGGTCCCGCCTCCCCCTAGTCTGCACCACCCCCTCCCCCAACCGCGCCGCCGAGAGCACGGCCGGGGCTTCTGCCCACCGCTCAGCAGTGAAGTGCGAGGGCAGGGGTGAGGGGCGGCCAGGAGCAGCGCTCACCAGCTGGGTCTCGCTGCAGTGGGTGCCGACGTGGCTGTGTCTCCCTGTTCCCAGGGTGTGCGGCACCCCAGCTGCCCCTGCAGGAAGCTCTGCGGCTTCTCCCTTATTCTCAGAAGGGCAGGATGGGTCTGTCGGTGTCTGCTGCCTTCCTGGAGGGCGCGGGCCGTGGAGAGGGCCGCCTGGCCTTCCGGCCGCTGGGCCGGGTGTGTCCGTGTCTGCCCCTGGCCTGGCCCCCGGCTGGAGCTGGTGGGGCCCTCTCTGCTTGGGACGAGTTGGCCGGCTCAGAGGGAGTGAGGACAAATATCTGACCCTGATTTGCTTGAGATGGGCTTAGGGCAGCCTTGGGGACCAATGCCGGGCTGCCGTGCTGACCTGCAGCCACCGCGTGAGCCCCTGACTGGGCCAGGCAGGCTCGGACCTGGGTCCAGCAGGGAGGGGGGGCCCGCAGCCGCCCTCCGCTTGCTCGCCATCACTCGCTGGCCCTCCGCTCCGTGCTGCGCCCCGACTCGCAGGGGTGGAGCCCACAGAGCGCATCTCTCCTGGAGCATGCGTCCTAGGCGAGGGCGGGGTGGACAGTCCAGTCCAGTGACGCGAGGGCCCTGGGCCAGCCGAGGCAGGGAGGGCTTCCTGGGGGAGCTCCGAGCAGGAGTTGTCCTGGCAGAGGGGACAGAGGCCAAGGGAGGGGCTGCCCGGGCGAGCTCGGGACACCCCAGGCCGGGGTGCGGACAGCTGCGTGGGGGCCGTGCCGGCGGGAGCAGGGAGGGGGCTGGGGAGAGATGATGGACGACGTCCTGTTCCCTGGGGGCTTTGGGAAGTCAGGGCTGTGCTGGGCAAGGGACTCCGGTTGCCTTAGCGGGGAGGAGAGGGCACAGGGTGACGGTCTGGACCAGGCAGGGCTGTGGGCAGGGCGAAGCGTGGGAAAGAGCGGCCCCTCCTAGCAGCTGCGCTCCCTTCCCAGGCTTCCCGTCCCTCAGGGAGCCCAGTGGGCAGAGCACACGCGGGACGGGAGGCCGCTGGACTCCACGAGAGTGCGTCGTGGGGTGGAGGCTGGCCCCACTGCCGGCCTCCCTTTTCTCTGTCAGTGGCCACTAGACGCCTAAGTCAGGGCGACAAGCGTAGGCCACACATGACAGCTGGAGAACACCGCGCCAAGCGGGGGCGACGGCATGTATCTGCAGGACGGGGCGGAGGCAGGGCTGGAGGTCGTGTCTGCTGGTGCCAACTTGGGGCTCTCTGCCCCAGCCACGAGCCCCAACCTTTCAGCATGCCGAGGGCAGCCAGACCTGCACCCGGACCTCTCCACCTGGCTGGGTCCTTCCAGGGCCTCCCAGAATAGAAGGCGCGGACTGCAATTGACAAGCGAGGCGGACTTGTCGGAAGCCCACGGCCCGGCCTCTCCAACGGGAACTCTCCGAGCGGGCCAGTGCCTGCCGCGGGCCTTCAGCCCCAGGAAGCCTCCTCGCGGGAGGGAAGCAGCACGCCGGCAGGGTGGCTCCGCCCGTGAGCCTCCGGGCTCAGAAGGGTCAGCAAGTGCCTGGACCGCAGATGCCTGGAGCCCAGAAGGAGGAAGTGACAGTGAGGAGGAGGAGGAAAAGGAAGAGCAGGAGGCGGACGGGCGGCCACTGTGCCCGCGGACACACCAGGCTCAGAACCCCCCCTGGCGCCGGGGAGCGCGTGCGCCCAGGCCTCTGCGGTGGTGCTGTCATCGCCCCTTTGCCATCGCAAAGCAGGACCCCCTGTGCCATAGGTGAGGTGAGAGGGGCTCAGATCCAGGAGGGACAGCCCAGAGTCGCCCCCCCCCGCAGTAATTCCTCGTGCTCTTGCCCACTGCCACGCAGCGTGTCGGCAGGTGTCAGCAAGGCAGGACACCACAACCTGGGGCTCAGGCCCAGGGCTTTTCCTTGGTTGACTCACCCTCCACACCCAGCCAACTGGAAGGTTAGCCTTCAGCTGGGCCTCTCATTTGCAGACTAGGGATTTGAGACCCAGAGGAGAGAAGGGTTTTCCCAAGGTCACACGGCTGTCAAGAGGAAGAGCTGATTTTGGAGCCCAGTTTGTAGGATTCCAGGTCTTGGCTTTTCCTGCGACCCTGGGGTAGCTCTGCTTTTATATACAGCTGTTCATCTTTATGGGATGTCCGCTTGGTGGATGGATGGACGGACAGACGGATGGGTAGAGGGATGGAGGGACTGAAGGATTGGAAGGGTGTATACACAAGTTGGTGGATGGATAGAGGCGTGGGTGGATGGATGATGGATGGATGGATGGATGATGGATGGGTGCTTTGAGGATGGATGGCTGAGAGATGAACAAATGGATGGATGGATGGATGTAAGGAAGAAAGATGAAAGGAAGGAAGGAGGTGGACAGATGGAGGGACGGGTGGATGCTTGATGAGCAAACAGATGGGCAGATAGATGAGGGGACGGATGAGTGGGTGGATATGTGTAGGTAGACAGATGGGCAGACAGGAGGGTGGGTAGATAATGGCCAGCTTGGGTGGGTGGGTGGATGGACAGACAGATGGCAGCATGGTGGTGGCACCTTGGCTTTGGAGCTGCCAGGTTGAAGTTTTACCTTGATGTTACTGGAGGACGTCTTTCGCCCTCTGAGTCTTGGTGTCCTAGTGAGGGCGCTGCTGCCCACTGCAGAGGGGCCCCGCGAGACCTAAATAGCTGTGTGGGCAGAGGGCCTCGTGCAGGTGGTGCTCCCTGGCATTGCCCCGGTCCTGGCTGGCGAAGGCTCACGTTTCCTGTCTCCCTCTGCCAGCCGACGAGGACGAGGCCCCCGGCTGCCTGTGGCTACCCCTGCGGACGCTGGATGGGCCGAGCCTGCCTGAAGCCGACCCCCTGGACCCCCGAGGAGCCTTCCCTGCGTCCCCCTCCTCACCCTCCCCGCCCGCCTCCCCGGCCTCGGCACCCCCCGCGGCCACATTCCCCGGGGCCTCCCGGCCCTCGCCGCCCTCCTCGGCGGCACCCCAGCCCCCCGGGAAGCCCTCAGGGGCTGAGGCCTCGGACTTGGAACGGCGGCTGCTGGACTCGCAACGGCAGCAGGGCGCCCTGCTCAGCTCCTGGTCCCAGCAGCAGAGTGCCCTGATGGCCCAGCAGAACCTGCTGCTCCAGCGGCTGGCCGACGGCGTCGAGGCCCTCAACCGGACCCTGGAGAGGCTGGTGGAGGCCCTCCCGACCCGGGGCGCCTCGCCCGCAGTCCCAGATGGCTCCCCTGGGGGCGGAACAGCCTGCAGGCCAGCTGGAGGCTCCCAGGGCAGCCCCCAGGGCAGCCACACAGGCCAGGAGGTCTTCTCAGGGATGATCCTGAAGGTGGAGGAGGAGATCTAGGGTCTGGACCCCGTGGGCCGCGTGCAGAGCAGGGACTCCGGTCCTGCCCCTCTGAGGGGCAGAGATGGGGCCTCGATGGAGCCAGAGAGGATGCAGGACTTGGCCTGTGGTTGCCCCTTCCGTCCTGCCATTGTCCGTGGGCCTGTGACGCGAACGGAGGGCTGGGCTGAGGTCTACTCAGGGGTGACGCCGGTAGGCGGACTGAGCCCCCTCCGCTCCCATCCCGTGCTCCGACCGTCGGGGCGAGTGCTGTGGAGTGCAGAACAGGGCGCCTCTCGGCGGGCAGTGGGTGAGCGGAGCTGCAGGAAGAAGCACGCGGAGCGCAGCGCCCCCAAACCACTGCCTTGGGTGTGGGTCCTGGAGTGTGGCTCTGCTGGGCACCCAGAAAGCCCCCGGCGTATGCCCTGGAGTGACTCCTGGAAGCCCGCCTGCTCTGCGGGCGTATGGACTGAGGGGGGCTGGGCCCCTGCATCCTCTTGATTCTGCCCCGAGGGAACCACACCCCGCGGGCCTGCGGTTATTTCTCTCTATTTTATGCCTGCGGTGTGGGGTATATATATGTATGTGCACATATGTTCGTTGGTACTGGACGGGGTGGGATGCCATTTTATACCTGTCGACTTTTCTTGGAAAAAGATATTTTTCCTCATATGAGCATAAAATAACAACAAAAAAAGGCAGTGATGGTAACGAGGGTGATGCTGACAGGAAATGAGATGGAGCCCGTCTGTCTGCGCCTGGGCTCTGCTTCTGCCCTTGGCTGGCAGGCGGCCCTGATCCCCCCGCTGGTGTCAGATCCGCCTCACCTGTGACTCCTGGCCCTGTGGGGTCCCTTGGGGCTGACCCCAGCTCCTGGCCCCGCCAGGCAGGGCACAGGGGCTCAGCGCACAATTCGGGTGGCTGTTTGGGTCCTCGTGGCCCTGGGGCTGTGCCACCTCCAGCTTCCCCTTGGCCTCCTTCTCCAGACTCGTGATGAAAGCCTTTTCCGGAAGCAAGAGGCTGAGGTCCTGGCGTAAACTGGACAGCGTGCTGGTCCCAGGGCTCCCAGGCAGCCTGGCACTGAGGGGAGCAGAGACCAGGGTGGAACATACACGGTGGGAGGGACTTTTCCTGGTTTCTCTGTTTACTGTGGGGCCAGCAGCATGTCAGCAGCTCTTGTCCACAAAAGAGAGCCCGAACTCCAGCCCTCTGCAGTGTGGCCAGCGCCCTTCCAGCCTCCTCTTCCCCTGCGGTCTGGAGGACACCATGTGTTCTCCATGGCGGCCTTTCCTTCAGCCCTACAAAGCCAGAGTGCATTTCAGTGCCATGTCTGGCATCTTCCTAGAGCTTCATTCCAGGTGAAAGGCACGGACCCTGCTTGTCCACTAAGATGCCCACTGCAGTGGACACACATCTCTCTATAGGCAATGAACACTGCTCTCCAAGGTTACCCACTAACCCTGGTCAACACCTACTCGGATCCCAACCTAGCCCTGACCCTGGTCACACTCGGAGCCCTGATCCTGGTCACATGCTGAGCCCTGACCCTGGTCCCGTGCTGAACTCCGACCCTGGTCCCATGCTGAACTCTGACCCTGGCCCCATGCTGAACTCTGACCCTGGCCCCATGCTGAACTCTGACCCTGGTTCCGTGCTGAACTCCGACCCTGGTCCCGTGCTGAACTCCGACCCTGGCCCCATGCTGAACTCTGACCCTGGCCCCATGCTGAACTCTGACCCTGGCCCCGTGCTGAACTCTGACCCTGGCCGGTCCCATAATCCCTACTGGACGCCTGCTCTGGGCCCTGCACTGGGTGCTGAGGACCCAGCAGCCCAGGCTGAGTAGAGGTCTGACTGCCTCCAAGGGCCAGTGTGCTCTCTGCCCGCTGAGGAAAAGGCAGGGCACGACTGGGATGGGGTGCCTGCCTGTCGGGCCATCGGTCTGCGGGTGCACGAGGGAGCCTGGGTGGCAGGCAGGGGGACAGGGGCTCTGCCTGGCCTCGAGCGCAGGCGTGTTCCTGCGGGAAGGGGAACCAAGGATCTGGGGTCGGGGTGGCCTGAAGATCAGTTAAGGAGGAGGCTGGGTCTTGGCTTAGACAGGAGCTGGTCAGAAGCAGAGCTTTGAGGGAGGAGCATGTGAGGTGAGGCAGGGGGGAGACATCTGACCCTCCCGAGGGGGTTCCAGCACCTTCTGTGCCTTCTGCCCAGACTCTGGGCCGGGTGACCAGGCAGATGGCGGGCCTGGACAGGGAGATGGGGGAGAGGAGGGCCACCGGGAGGGTGGTGAGAGCGGGCAGCGTTGCTGTCCTGTGCGGGGCCCGGGGGCCAGGGGGGGCTCTGAGGACCCCATGTGGGAGCCCGGGGACAGGGCGGCAGAGAGAGGAGGAGACCCCGTGGAGGCTGGGTGACAGGTGCCCGGGGGTTTTAAGGAGAGGGGGAAGGGCAGCAGCGTCCCGTGCACAGAGCAGCCCATAGGTGTGAAGACCGAAGGGTTCTCATGCGGGGCGTCTAGAAGGCGTCAGCCACCACGGCAGGCCATGTTTCTGTGGCCTGCTCTGGTTGACTGCAAGACCTCTGTGTTCCAGTGAGACAGGCTGGAGGGTGGCCAGGACAGCTTTCCTCAGATCCTGAAGAGACCCCAGGTCACCATGGCAAATCTGAAGCCGGGTGGCCTTGGGGGCGCAGGGGTGATGGCCGGAGTCATGGAGAGAGCTGGGGGCCTCTTGGAGCCCGGTTTCAGGATTTCCAGTTCATGCCCGGTCCCTTCGTCGCGCTGCTTTACCAAGTGCGTGAGCCCATCCATGTGACCCCAAGTGAGTAGGGCCAGGTCCCCGGCCTGGGGGAGCTGCAGGCAAGGAGTTGGGCAGATCCCTCGTGGTACACTGCGGGTTCAGCAGCCCATGCGGCTCCCCTGCTAGGAGACAACTTCACGTGGAAAAAACCAGGACTGTAAATGCTTTGCTGGCTTGCGGGGGAAGCAAAGTAACCAGACTTGTCCCTGCACCGCCAGCCCCTCGCCACCCCAGGCAAAAGCGCTGGACGGGAGGCAGCCGAGATCCTGGCAGACGGTCCTTTCGGGGAGAGCCCCGTAGGCCTTTGGGGGACCCTCAGAAGAAGAGTCACGTGAGCCCACAGGCAGAGGTCACTTAGTCTGCAGTGGGCAGCCACGGGGTGCAGAGGAGGAGGGAGGGCCAGCAGTTGCAGAAATAACAAGACCACAGCTTTAGGCCTGATGCAGGCTAAATTATGTCCCCCTAAAGTTCAGATGTTGAATTCCTCACCCCAGGACCTGAGCAGGTGACTGTGTTTGGAGTTGGGACCTTCAGAAGTGATTGAGGTAAGGTGAGGTCTCTGGGGTGACCTCAGATTTAACGTGACTCGTGTCCTTATGAGAAGAGGAGATCAGGACACATGGGCACAGAGGGACGGCCGCGTGAGGACACGGGAGGGGAGGGCTGTCCACACGCCAGGGAGATCGGCCTCAGGAGGAGGAGGAGACCCGCAGACCCCGTGGTATCTGACTTTTGGCCTCCAGGACGGGGTCGGGGTGAATTTCTGTTGTTTGAACCACCGAGTCTGTGTTACTTGTTAGGGCAGCCACTGCTGACTCATGCAGACCCCCAAGGAGTTAATCAGATACCTAACATAAGATCGTTTCTAAGAAATATTTTAAAAATTAGATGAAATCACGAAGATGAGTAATAATAAGAGATGATCAAAAGGGACCCAATGAGTCTGGAAAAGATCAGTGATAACTTTTAGAACAAAGGACTTGGCGGGGGACCGGGCAACACATTTGGTCCTGGATGATGTGAGAGGAGCAACCTGGGAGGTTTAGCTGGGGAAGTGACAGTGTGCCAGGGAGAGCTAAGGAAACGGAAAGGGCGACGGGTGAAGGGGTGCGGAGGGTATACCAGCAATTCAGCACAGGTCGGGGCGGGGTCCCAGGAGAAGAGAATTGAATGAGGAAAGGCAGTGCGTGAGGAGGCCCCACCCCGACCGCCCACCATCCCACAGACACGGGAGGCACCTGACACCTGGCAGCTCCATGCCTCCTGGAAACCGCGGCCCCAGAGCGGGAAGGAGGCTCGCGAGGAGGGGCACAGTGACAGAGCCCCTCTCCCAGCTCAATCACAGCAGCAACCGTGGAGGCTGGGGACGGTGGAGTGATACCCACCAAGGCCGAGAGAAGGGACTGTCAGCCTGGAATCACGCCGCCCACAAAACCATCTCTGGAGAGCAAAGACAAGTGAAAACTTGAGAGTGTACCGCCAACAGACTTTCACTAAAGGAGCTTCTGAAGGATGGACTCGAGGATGGAGAATAATCTTCAAAGGAAGGTCTGTGACAAGGAAAGTGAACCAAGGAGCTGGTAAATGTGGGGCAGATCCAACAAAGGACTGTGTGAGATAACGACATCATTTCATATTAAACAGTGTTTTTTGACTGTAATGTCTTATTTGTGCAGTTAAGTTTTGAGCAAGGGCAGAACAACAATGGGACAATGATAGTGATTGAATTAGTCTGAGCCCATTTTCAGAGAAATTAAATATTCATTAATTTTGGTGTCTGTTAATAACAATACATGGTAAAAACTCAAGGATTCCTTCATTGAAATTAAAGACTTACGCTCTTCAAACGACCCTGTTAAGAGGATAAAAAGACAAACTACTTACTGGGAGATAATGTTTGTAGATCGCATATCTGGCAGAGGACTTGTATCCTGAATATATAAAGAAATCTCTAATTCCAACAATAAGAAAAAATATACTTGAATTAGAAAATGGGCAAAAGATTTGAGCAGACCCTTCACCAAAGAAGATATATGGATAGAAAATAAGCATCTGAAAAGATGTTCAACATCACTAGCCATTAGAGAAATGCAAATTAAAACCATAATGAGAAACCACCGCACGCCTGCTAGAATGGCTAAAATAAGAGATCCAGAGAAAGTGGACCATTCATACACTGCTGGCGGGAATGCAGAATGATACAGCTACTCTGGAAAACACTGTGGTAGTTTCTTAAAAAGTTAAACATTCACTTACGATACTTTCCAACAATTGCACTCCTGCACATTTATCCTAGAGAAATAGAAAGTCATGTTTACACAAACACCTGTACACAGGCATTCACAGCATCTTTATCCGTAACAGCCCCAAACTGGAAATAACCCAGATGCCTTCTGTGGGTAAATGGCTAAACTGTGGTGCATCCATGCCAAGAAATACTGCTCAGCAATAAAGAGGATGAACAAGGCGGAGGGTTCTGAGGGCATTTTGCTGAGTGGAGGAGCCTGTCTTGTAGAGCCCAGGCTGGGTGATTCCATGGGTCTGACATGCTCTAAGGGACGAGATTGTGGAGATAGAAACGGGACCGGGAGGTGGGCTGGGTGGGTGCAACTCTAGGACAGCACGAGGGCGCCCCGAGGTATTGGAGCAGCTCTGTATCCGGTCACCACAGCGGTACAGGGATCTGCATGTGTGATAGCGTCTCACAGACCTACACGTACAAGACACCAGTGGAAAATACAATAAACTTGAAGGCAGCAGTAACCTCTGGAAGAGTATTGTAGGAGCCTATAACTTCCACACCAGGAAGAAAGGAGTAAGAATGCAAGTAAGCGGACAAAAAGTCTTTACTGAATAAAAAAGGAAAAAAAAGAGAGAAACGAAAATAATACAGAAGAAAAAAACTTGGACAAATAGAAAACCTGAGGCAAGCTTTTGAAATCGTGTCCAGTAAACAAATTAATGTGGACGGATTAGAAGAGCCTATTAAATGTCAAGGACCATCAGATTGTAGGAAAAAAATCTCTCTTTGCCATTTACAAGTGATCCAGTAAAACATAAGGACCAGAAGGTGAGAATGAAGCTGTAAAGAAAGACACATCGGTCAGAGAGTCAGGGAGGGTGTGAGTGGTAAGGTCAGCTTTGGACAAAATGGACGTGAAGACAAATATGTACATGAATACCACCAGGATTAATCATACAAGTAAATATATTAAACAGGATAGCACAGATCACTGCACGATCGGCTCAGCTCCTCAGGAAGGTGAAAAATCTTACATTTCTATACACCTAATAAAAGAGCTCTAAATAGATAAACAAAGCCAGAACTTTCCACCTGCAAAGGGACTCCATCACGAGAGAAGAAGGTGTCAACATGGGCACAGAGACTAGGAATTAGTGAATATAGTGCAGGTTTCAGTAATAGTCAGCACCTGACTTACTGGACCCTCAACCAGCAGATAACGGTCTTCTCCAGGACGCCTGGGACGGCTACAGATTTTGACCATGACTTAGGTCATAGAGCAAGTGTCAACAAACTTCAAAGAATCAGTAGTGGGTAAAGCACTACAATTATTAGAAAATGCACAAAAATAAAGAAAAATTCCTTGTATGTTGGGAAATACTTAAAACAGTCCTAACTGACTGGGAGGTCGATGAAGAAGCCATGAATAGATATGTAAAAGAGACATAATTGAATAATGATGAAAATACTACATATCAAAGTCTGTGAGGTACTTCAAAGGAAATTAATAGCCTTAAATACTTATACAACAAAAGAAGAAAGGCTGAAAATTAATGAATTAAGATATTAAAAAGACAATAAATAAGGGTAAAAGGACTACAGAATGAACCCTGAGAAATTAGAAGGAAGAAGATTATAGAGACTAAGCAGAACTTATGAAGTTGTAACAGTATCTGCAGGAAGCCAAGAGATGGTTCTTTGGAAAGATGGTGAAAATAGACAAACCACTAGTAAGATTGATCCAGCATTGAAAGAGCAGAAATTCCAAAGTAATAAGAGGATTCTATGAACGGTCTTATGCCAACAAGTCTGGAAACTTAGGGAAAAAATGGACAGATTCCTAGAAAAGTACAGTTTGCCAACATTGACTCAAGAATAAATAGATCAGTGGTTCTGTAGCCATTAAAGAAATAGAATGGGTCGGCAAGACTTTCTCCCCATGGAAACACTAAGCCCGATTGGTCTTCTACGTGCGTTCTACCCAGCTGTCAGGGCAGAGATCCAGCCTTACACAAACCTCCCCGGAGAACGGAAAAAGGGGAAATTCCTAAATACATAACTCGAGGTCAAATCAAAGGTGACATACGTATGGGAAAGGATCATCGTGGGCCTGTCTCATGGACACAGACCTGGTCATCCTATCACAACGCAAGCGGACCGTGCTGCGTCCCGTGGCCTACCTTTTGGAGCTGGTAGTTTAGCAGGAAGCCCGGACAAACCACCAGCTTTGGGGGAAGTAATGCCCCCCCACCCTCCATTGGAGCTGCCTCAAGGACGAGGATGAGGGATGATGCTGAACTTTGAACGCCCACCCTGAGGCCCTGCGTGGGGAGCTGTGCAACTGTCCTCAGGCCGCAGCAGCAGAAAAAAGCAGTGAATGCCCCGCAGGTGCCAGGGACAAGGTCGGCCTCCTTTCTTCCCACTCTCCTGCATCCTTTCCACATCCTAACTGCTGCCCAGTGTAGGTCTTTACTCACACATGTGCTTAACAGAGAGGCTTCGCCTGCTGCCTCTCGCCCTCCCATCCCCACACGTGCCAACGCCCCCTGTAAGTCCTTGTCTTCCTGGGCAGGGAACCTCCACAAGGCCGGGCTCTGGCTGCCCCCGGCCCCCGGGACGGTGCTCAGCGTGCAGTCTGTGCTCTGTCAATGCACTGCACGGTCTGTGTACCGCCCGCACCTATGCAGAGGCACCCGGAAGGCAGGGCCGGGGAGATTAGGAGGTGCAGGAGGAGGCAAGGTCTCCAGCGGGCCAGGCCCGGGGTCAGATGCTGTCTTGGGGAGCTTGGGCTTCTGAGCTAATCCAAGTCCAGCCAAGGGCAGGACTCGCGAAGAGCCCAGCTGGTGGCCTGGCCCGGGCCCCGAGCCTCCAGGGAGGGTGAGGAGGGACTCTCCGGCCAGAGCCCTTCATCCTGTTCCCAGTGACAGGATGTTGTAATCTGAGAGCCTGAGAGGCCTCGTCCAGGCTGTTTTGGGCCTGGGACCTGCTGCCCTGGCCAGGCTGAGGGCCACGCTGGGCAGCTTGTGGGGGAGGGGAGGTGCCTTTTAATTTGGAGCCGAGCAGGGTAGATAAGCAGCAATTGGATTTGCCGAGGCCTGAGTCCCTGGGTGCAGGGAACACCGGAGAATCTTATTTTCATGATCAGATTGTTATAAATTCTCCCCACCATCTGCTGGGAAATGTAAATGTGAATTGGGTTCCAGGCGCCGGGAGGGACAGCTGGTGGGGCTGCGGGGGGCGGGGAGGGGGACCCCATGTGCACCCGGGCCTCGGGCTGGGCCCCAAGCCGTGCCCCTTCCCGCACCCCGTGGCTCTGTGCGCTCCGCAGCCCTGCTCTGAGTGATCGCCTGCAGAAAAGTAATCCCAGGCGAAGATTTAAGTCAATCTGCTGGTGACTGGGCTCACCATGCCTGGGTAGACGGGCAGAGGTCACGGGCATAGGACAGAGGGACTGGGGGGGCCCTGCACCCCGCTGTGTGCTCCACCTGCCCCAGTGTCCTTGGCGACTCACAGCAGGTTCAGGTCAGGTGGGCGCTGCCTTGGCCCAGTTTCAGTGTGACTCTGCGGGTGTCGCCACTCCTCTAAGTGGCGGACGTGGGCCGACCTGCCTGCTCTCTGGCTGGCCTGGGGACCGGACCTGGTGGGGCCTGCAGAGCCTGCAGGCAGCAGGGAGGTGGTGCGGGTCCTGGGGCCGTGCTCCGGCTGCCCTGGGCCCAGGGTGAGCGACTACAGCCTGCGGACCACTCGCAGCAAGGCTGGGCAGGAAAGCCCCTCCCAGCAGAGGCCCTTTCACCCTTTCTTGATCCGTAAAGAATTCTCTGCTCAGGGGAGATGGGCCTGCCCTTGGGAGTGAGTGCAGGGTCGCCCCGTGTTCTTCCTGCTATGCTGATCACACGAGTGGCGCTCCCTGTGGGTGCGGGGGTCCAGCCTGACACACATTCCTGTTCTGGAGACAAGGGTCAGGGGTGTCCTTGAGGCCCAGGAGGAACTGCCAGAGAGATGGCTAATGAAATGCCAGGCCCGTGGGCCAGAGGAGGACAGAGGATAAGTCAACACGGCCCAGGTGAACGTGGAAAGGCCTCCAAAGGAGGGGGGGGCTGGCTCTGAGGGGCAGTCTTAAAGCTGGAAGTCCCTGCCCCCCGAGGGGTGCCTCTGAGCCCCTGAGGTGAGAAGAGGCTCACCCCCTGCACAGATGAGACCTGTGAGGCCAGATGGTGAAGACTTGCCCTAGACTCAGGGACACGCGGCCACCAGCGCTCACAGCAGGCGGGGGACACAGGCATGGGCAGGCCTGGTGGCGGGAAGTGCACGTGTGTGCGCGTGTGCATGCATGTGTGCATCCGCACACGTGTGTACATGATGTGTGTGCGTGCACGTGCTGAGGTGTATTGCAGTGCTGTGCACGAGGTTTATGTATGTGCACACATGTGTCATATGTGCCTGTGCGCAGGCATGTGTTTCCTTGCTCGCCACCCAGGCAGTGTCCGGAGCGTGAAGGTGGGAGTGGTCCGCTTCCTAGATGGGGCACCAGGTGGGCAGAAGGGCTTCTCCGGGAGGCCGCTGGTCTGTGGGAGGCCCGTGAGGGAGCCGGGCACGGGGCAGAGGAAGAGCCGCACGCCCCAGGCCAGGCCGCCAGGCCCTGAGCTGCTCACCCCTCGGCGGGAGGGGCGCCTGGCCGCACCTCACGTCACCTGGCCACTGATCAGATGGACCCCTCTCCTGGGCGGGTCCGCAGAGAGCCCAGGCCTTGTCCACAGTACCCCTGAACACCCACCTGGGGGGCGAGCTTCCGAGCGGCCCTCCTAGCACGGCTTCCTCCTGGTCTGCTAGTCCCAGACTGAGCTTCAGAGCACCGTGGGAGCAGAGGAGCTGCTTGGCCTTCCCGAACCTGGACACAGGGCAGGCAGATGGGGGGGCGGGCCGGGGGTCCCGTGGGAAGATGGTGGCCTGGAGGAGGGGAGAGCCTCCTGAGGCAGCGCCTGGCATCCGGCCCAGTCCTGGTGGTAAGACTGACCGGGCCGGCTGTCCAGGGTACCGGGTCCAATTCTCACAGGGAACTGCTGCGTATGCCGGGTGGCCCACTTCAGAATCTCCCTTGCAGGACCTATGCCCCCGCCTGCCCCCACCCCTGCCCTGCTCCGCAGGCTTCAGCTGGGGGGGCCGTGGGAGCTCCCGGCTACTCCAGAGGACGGAGGTTCTCAGGCTCAGGTCACCCCTGAGTGGGGGCTGGACTGGGAGTGGGGAATTGACCGCTCCAGAGGGGTGACGAGGGGACACCACCCCACCGCGGGGTGACTGGGGGATGGCTGTGTGCGTGGGAAGGTCCCTTTCAAGGCAGAAACAATGCAGTTTTGAAGTGGTAGGAATCTGGGCTCATTTTCAGCAGCTGTATGCAAATTGCATGCAAATGAACCTCTTTTCCTTCCAGTACCAGTGAGTGGCCCAGAGAAACAGTGACCTGGAGGACGGTCCCTGGAGTCACACAGACTGGGTTCTAATCCCAGCTCTGCAGTGACTGCCTGTGGGTGACTCTGAGTGTGTTGCCGAACCACTCTGCTCCTCATTTCCCTTTTCTGTAACATGCAGACAGCACTGCCTCAGCGGCTTGCATGGGAAGCACTTAGCACAGTGACTTGTTCTGATGATGGTGTGGTGGTGATGGTGATGATGGTGGTGGTGGTGGTGATGGTGGTGATGGTGGTGATGGTGGTGGTGATGGTGGTGATGGTGGTGGTGGTGATGGTGATGGTGGTGGTGATGGTGGTGGTGGTGGTGGTGGTGGTGGTGATGGTGGTGATGGTGGTGGTGGTGGTGATGGTGGTGATGGTGGTGGTGGTGATGGTGGTGATGGTGGTGATGGTGATGGTGGTGGTGGTGGTGATGGTGGTGATGGTGGTGGTGATGGTGGTGATGATGGTGGTGATGGTGGTGGTGGTGGTGGTGATGGTGGTGATGGTGGTGGTGATGATGGTGGTGATGATGGTGATGGTGGTGATGGTGGTGATGGTGGTGATGGTGGTGGTGATGGTGGTGGTGGTGGTGGTGGTGGTGATGGTGGTGATGGTGGTGATGGTGGTGATGGTGGTGATGGTGATGGTGGTGGTGGTGATGGTGGTGGTGGTGGTGGTGGTGGTGGTGGTGATGGTGGTGATGGTGGTGGTGGTGGTGATGGTGGTGATGGTGGTGGTGGTGGTGATGGTGGTGATGGTGGTGGTGGTGATGGTGGTGGTGGTGGTGATGGTGGTGATGGTGGTGGTGATGGTGGTGATGATGGTGGTGATGGTGGTGGTGGTGGTGGTGATGGTGGTGATGGTGGTGGTGATGATGGTGGTGATGATGGTGATGGTGGTGATGGTGGTGATGGTGATGGTGGTGGTGGTGGTGATGGTGGTGATGGTGGTGGTGATGGTGGTGATGGTGGTGGTGATGGTGGTGATGGTGGTGGTGATGATGGTGGTGATGATGGTGATGGTGGTGATGGTGGTGGTGGTGGTGATGGTGGTGATGGTGGTGGTGGTGATGGTGGTGGTGGTGATGGTGGTGATGGTGGTGGTGATGGTGGTGGTGATTGTGGTGGTGGTGGTGGTGGTGGTGGTGATGGTGGTGGTGGTGATGGTGGTGATGGTGATGGTGATGGTGGTGGTGGTGGTGATGGTGGTGATGGTGGTGATGGTGGTGATGGTGATGGTGGTGGTGGTGGTGATGGTGGTGATGGTGGTGGTGATGGTGGTGATGGTGGTGGTGATGGTGGTGGTGGTGGTGGTGATGGTGGTGATGGTGGTGGTGATGATGGTGGTGATGATGGTGATGGTGGTGATGGTGGTGATGGTGGTGGTGATGGTGGTGATGGTGGTGGTGGTGGTGGTGATGGTGATGGTGGTGATGGTGATGGTGGTGGTGGTGGTGATGGTGGTGATGGTGGTGGTGATGGTGGTGATGATGGTGGTGATGGTGGTGGTGGTGGTGGTGATGGTGGTGGTGATGGTGGTGGTTGTGCTGGCGATGGTGGTGGTAATGGTGGTGGTGATGGTGATGGTGATGGTGGTGGTGGTGATGGTGGTGATGGTGGTGGTGGTGGTGATGGTGGTGATGGTGGTGGTGGTGGTGGTGATGGTGATGGTGATGGTGGTGATGGTGATGGTGATGGTGATGGTGATGGTGGTGGTGGTGATGGTGATGGTGATGGTGGTGATGATGGTGGTGGTGGTGGTGATGGTGATGGTGGTGATGATGGTGGTAATGGTGGTGGTGATGGTGATGGTGTGGTGGTGGTGATGGTGGTGGTGGTGGTGGTGGTGGTGGTGGTGGTGATGGTGGTGGTGGTTGTGCTGGTGATGATGGTGGTAATGGTGGTGGTGATTGTGATGGTGATGGTGGTGGTGATGGTGATGGTGGTGGTGGTGGTGATGGTGGTAATCGTGGTGATGATGGTGGTAATGGTGGTGGTGATGGTGGTGGTGGTGGTGGCAGTGGTGGTGATTATGGTGATAAGAGCGCGTCCTCCACAGCAGGCATGGTACGAGGCCCTGGGAGAATGGAGAAGAAAAGTGATCTCTGTCTTTGCGATGCTCATATCTTCTTCAGAGCCCTCCCCAAGGTGGGGCTCATGTTCTAACTCGTGTCCTTGCCCTCCAGTCCCCGGAGGCCTCTGTACCTAAGAGCTCCGCTCTCCACACTCCCTCCACTGTCACCTCTCCTGTCGGTGCTGACAGCGTGCCTGCCTTAGGGCAGCTGTGACTTGACCTATGGGCCTTCCTTAGAGCCCCTGCTGTCAGGAGGGCGATGCAGGCAGGTGGGGGCAGGGAGCACAGGGAGGACGACACGTGGTCCTCGCTCTTGGGGGACCACTGTTCTCCTGTGGCCTCGCGGCACCCTCTTACCCCCCCCCCCACCGCAGCACACACTCTGTGCTCCATTCAGACTGCACCCCTGCAGGGCCCCACACCTTCCTCTGTGCAGCAGAGCCCGCAGCCCACTGTCTTCATTGTGCCTTGGGGCCCTCCAGCCTCCCCCGACCCCCCTCCAGCCTCCAGCTCCCCAGGTGGACACATCTGCCCCTCTCGTCATTCTGGCTGTTGGCACAGGGCCGAGCGTAGGGTGAGTGTTCAGGACCAGCCGGAGGGCCTGCTGTGCCTGCTGGGAGCTTCCCACCAGGCGTGCGGTTGGTGGGGGGCATGGGGGGCAGGGCTACAGCACCCGAGGAGCCCCAGAGCGTGGCCGGTCCCTGTCCTGCTCTCATGACAAACAGCCCACTGTTGCCCATTTTGTGGACGTGGAACTGAAACTCAAGAAAAACCAGCACTTGCCCCAAATCATGCAGCTGGTGAGGGGAGGAGCCAGCGTTCAAATCCAGTCTCTGATGCCCAGGCTTTCCCGCGCACCTCGGGATTTTGGACAGAGCCAGGAAGTCGGGAGCGGCAGGTGTTGCACTGGAAGTGGGAGGAGCCGGAAGGGGAGGACGGCCAGAGGGAGACAGGGTGCAGCGGTCCACGGGACAGCTCCCACCCCGCCACTGTGCACAGACGGGGCTGCTGTGCTCTCTGCAAGCTCGGGGAGTATTTGCTGTGTCTGTCGCCTCGAGCTGGTGGAGGTGGGGTCTGGAGAGGGGCGGTGTGTGGACGCTGGTGGGGGGGGAGGCTGGGGTGAGGGGGTGGCCCCTGTGCCAGGACTCGGAATACATGGGGCGCTGGGGAAGCCAGCTGCAGCCCTGAGGCTTGGAACCCAGCGGAATCCAGTTGGCTGGGCCCTGCCTTCTGCAAACAGATATAGATTTGGTTTTATTGAGAACCTCAGCGCTGCCAGGCCCACAGTCCCGGGCCCACGGCTCTCATGCGCTTGCCGCCAAGAAAGAAGGGGAAAGGGAGACAGAACTGTGTAGCCCTTTTGCAATGAGAAGCCAGGAGTGTTTGCGTGAGATCGATTTCTGTTTCTGGAAGAGGCTCAGCTCTTAGCCCAGCCCCGCCACCCTGGTCCAGCCTTGGGTCTAAGGGGTGGGTGGGCAGCTGCAGTGGGGTGGCCTGAGGCCCCCATGTCCCCCACCCACTGTCCTGTCGCCAGCCTTGTTCGTGTCACTGCTGCCATTCCTGCAATGTTGCATGAGCGAGGTCACACCCAGCAGTGGCTGGGCAGGCGCCCTGGTTGTCCGGCTTCCAAACCTGTCCTGCCACTGAGTCCATTCCCCCTGAGTCAGCACCGCCTGCCCCATCCAGTCTCCCTAAAATGCCACCTGCCCTGGGAGGGGCTGCGTCTGGCCTGGGATCCTCGTCTGTGTGAGGGATCAGATGTGTCCTCCAGGGCGGGAGGCACAGGGCAGGACGGAGGGGGCTTGTGCCCCACCTCTGTGAGTCCAACCTCACTCAGCCGAGCCGTACACCTGTCCTACGCAGGGGGCAGGGCAGGGGGCAGCATGCCCATTGTACAGATGAAACAACTGAGGTGTGGGGAGGTTAGGGGGCCCCCAGTTCAAGGAGGAGCCAGGATGGGGACTTGGTGCTGAGGCCACCCCTGGGGGCCCTGCATGTGGGAGTGATGGTGGCAGTGATCACAGTACCTAACAAGGGTGCCTGCAGGGCTGTCTGGTCCTGACGAGCTCCCGGCCTGGGAAGGAGCAGAGCTTAGAAATGCCCCAGCCTGAGTACTGGCTGCGTTAGTTAGCTTGCTGTGCGACTTTGACGAAACTGCGTATTATCTCTGAGCCATCCCTTTCATGTCTGGAAATATCCTTTGCCCGGGCTTGGGGGATTAAGTGAAGCCGTGCAGGTAACTAACTGTCTGTTAGGAGCCCAGCCTGTGCGCTGAGCACTGTCACCGCCAGCACCACCTCAAAGTTCAGGGTTGGGCAGGGTTCCAGCCCCAATCTGTATGCAAGGAGAAGAGGCCCAGAGAGGCTCAGAGACTTGGCCTGGGTCACACAGCTGGTCGGGGGCACAGCCCGGAAGAAAACCCCGGTGCCCGGGTCCTGGCCATCCTCCTGCACCTGCTGCCGAAGCGTTATTAATTGGCCCTCCCAGGAAGACAAGTAGAGTGTCTGTTTACCTCTTGACAGCAGAGAGGGGGAAACAACAAAATTAAACCAAACAAACCGCCCAGACACCAAACAAGCTCTCTCTCAAAGTGCGTGCTCTGCAGATAGAAGAATGTGGAGGGGCGGAACACGGCTGCTGGGAGACTGAAGGATGCAACCCCTCCAGCGAATCGCGGGCCTGTCTCCAGGGCGGGAGCGCTCCGGGCCGATTGATGCTTTCAGAAGGCAGGGCTGAGAGGCAGCCCGCCCGGGGTGGGCAGGTGTGTGCCGCACCCTAACTGCAAGGGCTGCGGCTGCCTGGAGCGCGGTCCCGGAGGCGTGGGCTGTGGCGAGGAGGGCAGAACCGGTGCTCCCCACTTTCTGCTGCCCCAGCCTCCTTGTCCCTCAGAAACGGGGGCCCAGCTCTCCTTCTTTATTGTGGTTTTTTGGGGGTTGGCTTCTCCTTTTCAGCCCCAACTGGTGGGAACCGCAAGCTCTGAGCAGCCCCAAGTGGGCGCCATTGGATGTGTCCCCGTGACCGGGTCACAATCTGGAGAACAGGGGTCCGACTGAGGTGGGCGTGGGAAGTCTGGACCCGATTCCAAACAACGTGGGCTTGACCCCATCACTTGCCTTCTGTGTGTTCATGGGCCTTGGTGTTCCCAGCCTGTAAATGGACCACGGAAGGAGCGTCAGCACCACGGACAGGGGCAGGGGCGGCTGGACACTGGGTCATCTTTCAGGATGTGCCCTCCTTCGCCTGGCTCAGACCCCAGGCCTAGGGGGGCAGTGATTCACCCTTGTTGCTCTGCAGGGGTCCCGGGAGGGGAAGGATATCACTAAGCATCGTCCCTCCCCTTTGCGAGGCTTTACCTGTTTCCCAGGTGAGCCTCCCTGCAGCCCCAGGGTAGGAGTTGAGTGCACATTGCAGAAGGGGGGCGGGGGTTAGGCTAACCTCCCTGCATCGGTGGCCCATCCAGCCATGTCCCTGCCTCCCTCACACATCGGTGACTCCGTGGTCCCCACTACCCGCCCCCCCACCCCCCGGTACCTCACTGCTGCTTCAGGAACATCTGTTGATGGCTCATTAATGATGTTACCAACAGGGCAAATGAAAAGGCTCAGAAGGGAAAACAGAAGCAAGGGGACAGCTTCGATCCCGGGATTGTTAAGCTGTCCCTAATGCTGTCCCCGCAAGCAAGGCTTCTGCCACGCTGACGCTCTCGGCGTTGATGGCTGTGTCCCTTTCCGCTGGTCCAGCATCCACTGCTGTCTGCCGGGAAAGGGATCGGGGGCTACACCTTGGTGCCCCCACACTCGGAACATTAGCACCTTGAGGAGTTTCAACTTGCTCTGCTCTGGGGGAGGGAGGCCTCGTTACAGCACCATTTTTAGCCTGGTGAGGAGCTCTGCATGTCCCCCAGATTTGCACTTTCCCTCAAAATGCTCTTGCTACTGGCAGAAGAATAGATGTGAGAATAAGAGAGTAGCACGTGGCTGTGAGTGTGAGGGGTTCCAAGTGGTGTTTGTTAACTCAGGGCCTGCCGGCGTTAAGTACTAGCACATACATCCCACCGAGCTGCCGGCCTTGGCACTGGGTCCCCTGTGTTAATGGTCACCAGAGCCTTGCTGTCGGCTTTGGAGGAGGGAGCGAGAGGCCAGAGAGGCCTCAAGGGCCACCGAGGATCACACGCAGGCTAGTGGCAGGATTTCGCATCCCTCTGTTAAACGGAGCTCATCCTGTTCCTCCTTGTATCAGTCAGCTCAGGCTGTTTGGCTGCAGTAACAAATGAGCCCAAGGCTGGGTTTGGTTCTAGCTCGTGTTACATGCTCATAGTGGGTTGGAGGTGCCTTTGCTCCTGTGCTTTGACTCTGGGACCCAGACTGATGGACAGCCCCCCTCAGATATTGCCAGGCTCACAGCAGAGACCAGAGCAATGGAAGAATCTCACAGTAGCTTTGGGTGTGTGCTTGGGAGCAGCAAGTGACCTGCTGCACTCACCAGGCACTTCACAGGCCAGAGCCGGGGCCAATGGGACTGCTGTGCATGGTCCTGCGGGGAAGAGGGAGGGGGGAGAGGTGCTGAGAGACAGGCCGTGCACTTTGGAATGAAGGTAGAGACTGCCCCCTGCTCAGAATCACACCCCTACCTCCAGCAAGCCCTCTCCACCCCGTCTGCCTTTGTCCCCTCCTCTCGTGGCCTCTGCCCAGGCCCTGCCCTCCTTGGGGGTCTGGGGAATTGCCACCCACTCCTCCATTCCCTGGACTCAGGGAGGGACCCCAGTCCCCCCACCACACACACTGACCTCAGTGACCCGCTGGGTTTGGACCTTCTCTCCTCTCACCCCCTGGGCCTGCTCTCCACCCCTGAGGGAGGAGGTGGCCTGCCCTAAGGCCCCCGGTCCATGGGGTTTGGAGCTCATCCAGGGGGCCTCCTCCAGGCTGTCCTCGTACTTCTGTGCCTGGGGAGCTTCCGTCCCTGTTGCACCCCTGCATCCTCACCCTCCGAGGCCCTCTCCTGACCCCTGTCAGGTCTCAGCCTCCGCCTCTGGTCTGGGTGGGGTCCCGGGCCTCTGGGGGTGCCCGTCTCCCGCCTCTGCCCCTGGCCACCCAGGCTCGGGCTTTGTGGGTGCCTTAGGCCAGGACTAGCGCCCCTGCTTGTCAAGGAGGAGAGCTGCATGGGTGGGGTGCTCTCAGGCACACGTGGGCTTTGCGGCCACGTTGGGCAGCAGCCTTTGTGACCTCCTGGCTCGTTCTGTGCCCAGGCACCCAGGGCATGCTGGCATGCAGCGGGACCTGCCACACATCGGCAGAAACGCCTGGCAAGAGGAGTGTGAACCACATGCTTTGGGTTCAAGATCACCAGCCTTGTCGTGTGCAGGTGTCAGCTCACTTGCGATCTTCGGTGAGCCGGGGTCGCCCTGTCCCCATGTGGAAGATAGACCCAGGGCTCAGCATGGCTATGGGGCCTTCCCAGTTACGCTTGACTGAAACCCCGCCTGCCTGACCCTAGGTTGGGGGTCTGGTCAGGCTGCCTCCCTCGACTGAAGCCAGGACTTTGGGACACGGCTGGGGAGGGGGAGGGGAGGGGCAGGGAGAGCGTGTGCCCCGAGTCCGCTCCTGGCAGGGAAGGGTTTCTCTGGGTTGAGACCTAGGAGTGGGGCACGTGGACGGTTCAACCTGACCTGATGAGACTAAGTTGTCTTCCAAAGGGGGTGTCGATCGTCACACTCCCCACGGTGATTTGTGGGCTCTGCCCATCCGGTATGTGATATCGTCATATTCCCTGATCTTGGCCGGTCTGGTGGGAGTAAAATAAGGATGTAACTGCGGTCCTTATTTGCATTTCCCTGATCACTAATGCGGTTGGAATTTTTCATACGTTTACATTTATGTTTCCTTTGCTGTGAAAGGTCTGTTCATGCCTTTTGCCCATTTAAAAACTTGGATTGTTTGTTTTACCTCCTTGGCGATTTGTGGAAGGTAAACACACATGCGCGGGTGTTCTAACCTGGACGCCACTGCTCTGGGCGTCTGGTCCTGCTGCCAGCGTCACTGCCTGCAGGTGCTTCCCCTCCTGCCCCCAAAGTGGGGTCTCCTGACGGCTCCGGGGGTCCCTGCACCCTTGTAGGCGCCTCCATCCCAAGTCCGGGAGATGTTCTCATTTGTTTTCTTCTATGGACTCCCGGCTTTGCCTCTTACATTCCTACTCGGGTGTTCAGTCCCCCTCACCGTGTCTGAAGACCCTCCTCGTCCACCGCCCTGCTCCCTGTCCCACGGCAGCTTCCATGCATGGTCCCTTCTCTTCCTGCCAAGCCCTCTCCCCACACATTTCTTCCCTGTGTTCATCACTCCGCCTTTGTGCTAAATGATGCTGTCTGGCAGGTGGACCCCACCCTTATTATTTCTAGCAGCAGCTTGGGTCTCCCTGGCCCTTTGCTCTCCCGTATATATTTTAGAATCACCTCATCAGGTTCCATAAACAACCCTGTTAACATTTTTTATTGGAATTGCATGGAATCTATGGCTCAAGTGGGTAAGAATTGATATCCTTGTGATATTGGGACTTCCTATCTGTGAACACAATATATCTCTCTATTATATTTATGTCTTTTAAAGTGTTTTAAAATACATTTTAAAAGATTGTCTCCATATATATCTCATACCTTTTTAAAGATGTAGTCCTAAACATATATTTGTTTGTTTCTATAAATAGTACATGTACCAGCATGTTGCTGGTATATAGAAATATGTGTGATTTTTGTGAATTGAGTCTATGTTCAGCCAGATGTTAAGGTCTCATTATTTCTCATACTTTGCCTAAGAATTCTGTTAGGTTTTCTTTGAAGATAATCCTGTTATTACTGATAATAACAGCTTTATTTCTTCCATCCCTATACCTATGCCTGTAATTTCTCTTTCCTGATCACTGTGTGGGCAGGGAGCCCTGGTGAGTCCTGACTGAGAAGGAGGGACCATGGGCATCCTTGTTTGGCTCCTAATTTTAAAAGAAATGCTTCCAACCTTACCCCGTTAAGAATGTTAATTTTAGATTTATTGTACTCTGTCAGGTGAAGGAAATTTGCTAGGAGCTTGATAAGACCTTTTTTTTTTAAAAAAAGTATTGGATAGGTGTTCAGTTACATTGTATATGTATATATATCTGTTAAGATGATTATTTGTTTTTTTCTTTTTATCTGTTAATGTGGTGCATGGCATGTGTAGCTTTTCTCACACTCGTGCCAGAGTAAATAGTAATAGTAAATAACGATGATGATTCACTTTCACTGAAGGTACAATTTTATTTAGGATTTTTGCTTCTATTGGCCTCTACATTTCCTTACTTTTCCTGATCTTGTCTAATTTCGATAACAAGTTTATATCAGCCTCATAGAATGAGTTAGGGATGTATTCTCTCACATCCTCTGTTCTATATTATAAGTTCTCATAGCACACACAGATCATTCAGGTCCTTTTTTTTTTTTTTAATGCGGTACGAGGGCCTCTCACTGTTGTGGCCTCTCCCGTTGCGGAGCACAGGCTCTGGACGCGCAGGCTCAGCGGCCATGGCTCATGGGCCCAGCCGCTCTGCGGCATGTGGGATCTTCCCGGACCGGGTCACGAACCCGTGTCCCCTGCATCGGCAGGCGGACTCCCAACCACTGCGCCACCAGGGAAGCCCCAGGTTCTTTTTTATTCTAGATTCTGTTTTGGTAAGTCACCTGTTTTTAGGAATCTATCCACTTGTCTAGGTTTTCGGATGTGGTGGCTCTGGGTGCTAATAATCTTGTTTATTACTGCACAGTGTCCCATTCATCTGAGGTCTGTACCTTTTCCATTCCTACTTTATCTGTCCAGTTCCTTTTTGCCTTGATCAATCTTTCCAGAGGTTTGTCATTTTAATTAGTGTCTTTGGCTTTGTTGTTCTATTTTGTGCTAGTTTCGATTTTCGATTGCTTTCTACTTTTTGTCATCTCCTCGCTTTCTGTCTCTGAGTTGTGCGGTAGTTCTTCCTCCTCCTAATGTCTAAAGCTGGATGCTCAGCCCATGAAATTTCAGCCTTTCTCTTTTTCTAACATCAGTATTTCGAGTCTATAAATCTCCCTTAAAGGGCCACGTTTACTACGCCCCTGCGACATGTGATATATCATATGTCCATTATCATTTAATTTAAAATATTATGTCTATTATGATTTTTTCTTTGACCCGTGAGTTATTTAGAAATGAATGGTAAAATTTCTAAATGCATGGGGATTTAAAATGTACTCTTTTTTGTTACCTTCTAACAGTCGCATTTTGTTTAGAGGATTTCTTTTATGTGAGATTTGTTAAGACTTGCTTTATGGCTTAGAACTTTCCAATTCTGTAAATATTCCATACTTGAGAATGTGCTTGAGAAGAATGTGCATTCTTTAAATACACAGACATGGAAAGTTCTATCAGTGTCCACTAAACCAAGCTTGTTAACTTGGTAATGCAAATTTTCTCTGTCTTTAGCTTTTGTGGTCTGCCTGACCTATCATAAATTGAGAGAAATCTGTTGAAATCTTGTACCACATTTGCTCGATTTGGAAATTTCTCCCTGTAGCTCTATAAATGTTTGCTTTATATGTTCTATGGCTCTTTTTTTCTAGGTTGCATAAGAGTGTAGAATGGGTGTATAATCTCGGTAAATTGAAACGCTTAGTATTATGAAGTGACCTTTTCTATCCCACATGGTGCTTTTTATCTTATTTATTTATTTTTGGCTGCGTTGGGTCTTTGTTGCTGCACACGGGCTTTCTCTAGTTGCGGCGAGCGGGGGCTACTCTTCGTTGTGCTGTGTGGGCTTCTCCTTGTGGTGGCTTCTCTTGCTGGGGAGCACGGGCTCTAGGCGCACAGGCTTCAGTAGTTGTGGCTCACGGGCTCTAGAGCGCAGGCTCAGTAGTTGTGGTGCATGGGCTGAGTTGCTCTGTGGCATGTGGGATCTTCCCGGGCCAGGGATCGAACCCGCGTCTCCTGCATTGGCAGGCGGATTCTTAACCACTGTGCCACCAGGGAAGTCCTGGTGCTTTGTATCTTAAAACCCATTTTGTCTGCTATCAATGGGTCTATTCCAGCTTTCTTTTGATTAATGCTTTCACTATATGTTTTCCTATTCTTTCATTTTCGATATTTCTGTGCCTTTATGCTTTTGAAACTTCTCCAGCATTGAGCTGGATTTGAAAATCCATTGTGACGCTCTCGTTCTTTCCCTGGCTGAGCTTTAGCCATCGTTGATAGATTAGCTCTTGTTTATCTCATCTTACTTTTTGATTTATACTTATCTTTATTTTTGAAAGCTGCTTTATTTTTTAGTACTAGAGTTTTAAACTTTTTGTTTTGAAAAAGAGTTCAAATTTACGTAAAAGTTGCAGAGCTCGGACCCAGAGTTCCTGTATTCCTTTAGCCGTACTCCCCAGTCATTGGCACTTCTTTGTCCTGAGAATCACTTAACAGCCACGATGCCCGTCACTCCTTAATACCTCAGCGTGTAATTACCGAGGGCCAGGACGCTCTCCTGCGTAACCAGCAAACCAGCAAATCCACGCTCATCAAATACTCTCCTGAATCACGGATCCCATTCAGGTGTCACCGATTACTCCAGTAACGCTCTTTGACGCCCAGGATGCTCATCTAAACGGGTTTAGTCGTGTCTCTTTAATCCATTGTTTTTAAAAGTTAGTTCAATTTTTCATACGCTTTATTTCAACCTTTCATTTGTTTCCCTTGAAATTTTGCCACAGAGTCTAAAGGCAGACATCATCACCCTCTCTCCCTTCCTGACGGACACGTGGGCCTCTAAGCACTTGAGCTCAGGTCACTGCCTTCAGCTCACGTGCTGTTCTCACCCCCATCCTTAGTTCTCCGTTTTTTAAGGACCTCACGCCTGGGATGGTGTGATTTTTGCAGCCCGTGCTGATTACGACTCAGCGGTGTCATGTCCTCGGTCACCAGTCATTCCTTTATCTCAGATCTTCTGGGCTCTTCCTCCTTTCTGGATGTCACCCTTTGGGACAGGTCTCTTGGTGATCACATGGACGGGTTCTGTTTGTCTTTAATGCCGTTTTGCCCATGTTGTCTTTCACATGAGGTGTTGCTCGGTCCAGATCTCTAGTATGAGTGAGATTTCCCTCCAGTGCCGCCCGGCTTCCATTGTTGCTGCCAGGGAGTCTGCTGATCGTCCGCCTGCCTTAGTTTTTCAGGATCTGTCTTTTTCCCCAGCCAGTGGAAAACCTTGTTTCTGTATTTACAGTTCTGCGGTTTTCCCAAGGTATGTCCAGATATGGATTTGTTTTTCTTCTGCTCTATGTGCTTTTGAATCAGTGGATGCCTGTGTGTATAAGTCCTAGAAAAGTGCAGCTGTCACCCTTTTACATAGTGCCTGTCCTCTTGCTTCCCACATTCCCTGCCATTCTGGAACACTAACTGGACATACATGAGAAACCCCACCTTCTGTCCCTGTTGCTTTTACCATCTCTTTTGTGTTTTCCAGTCCCCGTCTGTCTTGTGGGGTAATGGCTGATTCACTCGGATATGACTCTAAGTTTACAGCTGGGTCACATCTCCTGCTTAACTTGTCAGCTAAGTCTTTCACTTCAAAAATTGTGTCTTTCAGGGGCTTCCCTGGTGGTGCAGTGGTTGAGAGTCCGCCTGCCGATGCAGGGGATGCAGGTTTGTGCCCCAGCCCAGGAAGATCCCACATGCCGCGGAGCGGCTGGGTCCGTGAGCCATGGCCACTGAGCCTGCACGTCCGGAGCCTGTGCTCCACAACGGGAGAGGCCACAACAGTGAGAGGCCCACGTACAGCAAAAAAAAAGAAAAAAAATCGTGTTTTTCATTTCTAGAAGTTCATATCTTTTTCAGATCTTCTGTTCATTCTTAATAGTCCCTTGTTGCCTCTTGATGACCATATCTTCCATTCTTTAGATGTTTTATCCTTGTGTCTCCCTCAGTGTTTACAGTCTCTGCTTGTGTCTAATCTATTTCTTGACCTGCCTGCCTTCTTCCTTGTTTGATGATGTTTGATTACAAATCTGTGGCTTCACTGAGTTGGAACTGGGGGACTTCTCATCCAGAGAGCATTTATTTCTGCTCTTCCAGCCGCCAGGGCTGCTACGGTGTTGTAACCACATCTGTGGATCCTGGCCTCCCTTTCTGCAGGAGGTTGGCAGCGTGGCCCCTGGGTGGTCCCCCCTGCCGACTGCTGATGTCTCAGCCCTGCTTCCTGATTCTCCTGCCCAACTCTCTGGGGTTGCTTTCTGAAGGAGAGAGTTCCTGGGAGACCACCCCCTCAGATGGGACTCAAAGAGTGCCCCTTCCAGGGTCCTGCAGTGGGATGGGTCCCAGGAATGCCAGGTCAGCCCAGCACCGCGAGCTTCCTCGCTGAGCTTGGGTCTGGAGGATGTGACCTGCACTGGACACTGATTCCTTCAGGGCCCACCCAGGGCAAGATGGCAAGTGCCCAGGCCAGGAATCGGGGGCTGAAAACAGCTGTGGAAGCTGCAGGGCCTCCTCCTGGGAGGTGGGGAGAAGGGGTGACACTCTGTTTAGGGGAATCAGATGCATCCCTGTCCCTCCCATGGGGACACCTCCCCACAGACTTCGGCGTTCCCAAGGTGGGTCCTTTTTGCCTGAACCCAAAGGAAAGACTCCCAAAGAGTGTGCTTCTAACTGTCAAGAGCAGGCTGGGGGTGGGGTCTTGCGGTCAGCACTGCCTGATATGGTGGGCCCAGGAGAGGGGGGTGAGCCCTCTGTTTCCCTGCTCTTCTCCTTGTCTGGGGCAGGGGTAGATTGTGGTCCCTTGTCTGTGATGTTGATGACGATGTTGAGGAGGAGAAGGCCAGGGAGGAGGCGTCTCACTGAGACAAATGCTTCTCATTTCCTGGCTGCTCAGCCCTAAGCTCTGGGCTCAGCACTGAGATCTCTTAACCCTCCCAGCAGCCTGGGCAGTGGCCGTGATCAGCCCCATTTGGGAAGAGGAGACAGGCTCAGTGTTCGAGGACTGGCCAAGGTCACTGAGCTAGGAAGTGGTATGGTTGGGTTCACATTCAGGGGCTCTCCACCAGCAGACCTGTGCCCACACAGGAGAGTAGAACCCTGGGGGCCTCCCTGGAGGAGGTGTTAGGGGCTGCAGCTTCATAGCCTGCCCTGCGCATCTCTCCCTCGGCTCACATCTTTGGGTTCGCAGGGACAGGGAGTCCCAAGGGCAGGGTCAGGCTGTGGGGTTGCTGAGAATTCACACTTGGCACAGGGACTGGACAGGGACCAGCCATGCAGGGCATGCTTCTGGGGACAGGGGAAGGGGGTGTGGCAGCCTCTGGGCACTGCTGGCAGGGGAGGGTTCTGTTGCAGGCTGGGGTGGAGTGGGGAAAGGGGGTCCTGGGAGGAACTGGCAGACGTGCGGGGGCAGCACACAGGCAGAGCAGGAGCGGGAGACCCTCTCTCCGTCCTCTGCCTCTCAGTACCTGCTTGGGCGTCCCCCTGCTGGACGGTGGCGAGCTGCTGGCTGGGGTCCACGGGTCCTCACCCAGTGTGGGCGCTCGGCTGGTGGTGGCGGAAGGAGCGGGGAGAGAGGGGACGGAATTGCCTGGCGTGGTGGTGATGGGGGGTGACCTGGGGGCCCGGGAAAGCTGTGCATAGAGGGCCCCGGGGTCTGGGGAGCCTGTGCATGTCCCGTGCAGCCGGGAAGGGGTTGGGGTACCAGAGGCCAGAGTCCTGGTGCCTGAAAGAGACAAAGAGGCTCCTTCTCCTGGAGAAATCACTGGCGGAGGTGGGGCGTAATCACGTCATTAGGTAAAATAGATGGGCTTCCTTGGACGGGGCAGGCACGCCACCACCCTCAGTGAGAACCTCGGAGGCCCAGGCACGTGGGGCAGGACGGGAGGGATGGGGAGAAGCAAACAGAGGTTTGTCTCTAACAGGCCCACCCTCCAGCCCCGCTCTGGCACTCAGTCTAAGTAGGATGTGTTGAAAAGCTGCCAGGTGCAGGCGTGGAGGCTGCAGCCCAGCACGGACGAGCACGAGTGCAGCCTCATCACGCGTGCTGCCCGAGAGAAGCGTCTGACCCCCCAGGGTGCAGAGCGTCTTGCCCCTGCCCGGCGTACACCGCGGGGGTCCCTGGGCTTTCACCCCGGGAGCAGCCATACCCAGGGTGATCCCCTAGAGTCTGGGGGCTGTTCATTAACAAGCATGAAAGCGTGCATGTCCACAGCATGAAGTCACCAGGGACCATTGCGTCACCTCCTTTGATTCCACGAGACCCGTTCATTATCGCGTTTTGTAGATGAGAAAACTGAAGCTCAGAGGGGCCAGGTCGCCCACCTAGCGCAGGGTGGCAGAGACCGGAGACCTGCCCGTTCTCAGGGAACCGCCCTCGTGCCGGGCCCTTTTAGATGGAGCAACTTGTGTAAGGCCTGTGAATTCCTTGTGTGGTATTGGTCACCAACGCAGCCCACAAAAATACAAGCCCCTACCATGTGCCAGCCGCTGTTCCCAGGGCTCAGGGAAAGATAGTGACAAAGACCCTGCCCTGATGGAGCTGACGCTGCCGTGACGGGAAGCAGACACGACCAGGAGTGAAGGAGGCATCCAGCTCGGCTCCTGGGAGAACAAGCAGACAGATGAGTCGGGGAGGGCTGGCCAGTGCGTAGAGCAGAAGGTGCCCTCTTAGATAGGATGGTCAGCAAGGGATAGCTGACAGGGTGACAAATGGGCAGAGACCTGCGGGAGGTGGGCTGGGTTGCGTGATATCTGGGGACGAGCACCCAGGCGGAGGGATAGTGCGTGTGGAAGCCCCTACCTCGCTCAGCCCATGCCAGCGCTGCCCCCTCGGTCCAGGGACACTAAGTGTCCCCTGCCTCAGGGCCTTGGCACGTATTGCCCTCCTGCCTGGACTGTGCTCGGAGACTGGAGAGAGGTAATCTGGTGGGATTGCTCATGCTTGATGTGTCCAGAAGGTCATCTGGCACAGACAAGGTGCCCAGGGGAGGCTCAGTGTGGAAACGAGGGAATGGGGGTCAGGGCTGAGGGCCGGGGGCTGTGACCTCTTTGGAGCGTGAGTTTCAGCCCGGATGCTGCCGCCCCACAGGTTCCTCCTCCTGCCTCTCTTGTGGGCCTCCCGGTGGGTGGGGTGGGGGGACGTCTGGAGGAGCAGGAACCTTGTTACAGAAGCTCATTGCAGCCAAAACACAAAACCAAAAATCAAACAGGAAGTTCCCCATAACCCCACCTCCAAGGGAAACACTGCTGACAACATAACAGTTATGATGCTTCCAGTGATCAGATCATCACGCACACGCGTGTGCACATGTATTACACAGATGGGAGTTGCCGGTGGGGAGGCTGCCCTCGCCCTTCACTCCTCGGGCCTCCCCGGGCCCAGGAGGCTCTGCTGTTGGCTGTGCCCCGACTGACCGACCCAGCGCCTGATTGGCCGGCGGCCTCAGGAGCATCTCCGGTTCACACTTGCTGCGGGGACTGTGTGGCCGTGAGTGCCCGTCACTTCCTGTGTAGCCCCCGGTGGCACTGCTGGGCCGGGGAGCCTATGTGGAGCCTTCTAGCTGTTACTGAGTGCCCTTGAACCTGGAGGAGGTCCCACCAGTGGATCCCACCCCACCAATGTGGCAGGAAGAGCCTGGCCCAGACCGCTGGCTCGGTTCAGCCGCCTTTGCATCTCAGCCGAGCGGACCGGCAGCGTGGCCTCCACCGGCAGGAGGACACAGGCTGGGCTTGACTCACCAGCAAGACCTTCTGTTTGAGCTGCTGAGCACTAGGGAGCCTGCTCTGGGTCTGGCATGTGGCAGATACTGTGCCCCTGGGCACCCCCGAGGTCGGTCACCTGGCCCATTTTACAGCCGGTGCCTGGGGTCCGGCTCCCGGCCCTCCTCTGTCCCCACCGGCAACACTGCCCAGGGTGGGGTGCCAGGCCTGGCCCAGCCACGCCCTGCAACCGGAAGTCATGGTCGGGGAGGGGAGGGCAGACCAGCTCGCCTGTCCCGATCAAGGAGCGGGGCGGGCATGGGGTGGGGCTCCGGGCCCGGGGGTACTGGACCCAGCCTTCTGGTCAGGACTTGAGCCAGCTGAAGAGTTGACAAGGACAGTTCAGGCCCTGGAGGGACAGGCCTGCGGCCCGTGCAGGACCTGGCTTGGCCTAGGGGGCCTCAGCTTCCCGATGGAGCAGCAGACGAGCCCAGAGCTCTCAGCCACCCTCGGGCTCCAGCCTCGGGGTGCGTGCCCCGAGGCCCTGTCTTAGGACACAGAATCCCTAAATCAAGTCATAATTCTGAAATTTTCCCCCAGCTGAATGTGCCCATTTCAATAATTACAGCATTTGTAATCCACTTAGAAAACATGGTATTTTTGATGCTAACACTTAAGAAACAATCCGTTCCACACCCATCCATCCAAATGGCTCCGATTTTGAATAATTCTTTTGAAATGGAGTCTAAATATATACAAATAGATGTTTCTGAAATGTCATGTATTCTGAATACATTTGTTTGAGAAGCGGCTTCTGGGGAATGGGGTGAAAGCCCAATGGCTTCTGAGGAGGGGACGAGGGTGCCCAAGGGTCAGAGGGAAGGGGCTGGTGGGGAGAGGGGTCGAGACAGGACAACAGAGACCACGTGGCCCCAGGAGTCCCCCTCGCTGGGAGCCCCTGGGTGAGTCATCGCCGCCCTTCTCTGGCTTCCTGCTCCCCAGGGCCTCAGGGACCAGCCCCCAGGGTCCCTGCAGGTGGTGGCAGCCGGGGCGGGGGAGGGAGTAGGGTGGGTGTTGGTCCCACTGAGTCCCAAGCTGGCGCCTGATGCTCAAATGCCCTCACCCCTCCCTCTGTCCTCCCCAGCAGAGCCCCTATCTGCTGGAGACAGGGGATCCCAGGGCCTGAGCCCATCTGGCCCGCTCGTCACGGCACAGCGAGTCCAGAAGTTCCCAGAGGGCTGGCCTGATGGCTCAGCACAAGTTGGGCCTCCGGCCTCCAGCTCTGGGCCCCGGAAGGGGCTCGCGCTTCCGTGAGCACCTACTGTATGTGGGCCCTGCTGGCCTGGGACACCTGTGACGGGGCTGCCCTCGAACCGGAGGCTGAAGGGACAGAGAAATGAGCCGTGCCGGGTCCAGGAGGGGCATCCACCTTCAGAGAACCCATGGGGAGGGGTGTCATTGTCCCCCGTTGTCACATGAGGAAACGGGCTCAGAGAGGGGAGGTGACTGCCCGAAGCAGCTCAGAGGGGCTGGTGTGACAGAGGAGTCAGGTGCAGGCCAGTCTCTGGGCGGGGGGGGCTGCGTAGAAGAGGGGGCGGGGAGGGGGGCTGCCAGGACAGGCTGAGGTCCTGCCACGGGTGTGGGTGAGTTGCTTCCCCTCTGGTGTGTCTGGGGGACGCGTGGGCCCGTGCAGCGTGCACTGTGCAGCCATGGTCGTCACTAGGTCACTTCTTGCCCTGCCTGCCGTGGCCACGACTTTGCTATGGCTGAGGAGTCAAAGAGCAGTTGGCGGGGGCAGTCCAGGCCGGGCAACCAGTGGGGCCAGAGGGGGCAGGGAGGGGGCGGAGCGCCGGGCCTGCACGTCCCACCCCAGAGCTGCTCCGGGGCCTCTGCACCCCGCTCCCACCAGGCCCATCCCCAGCGCAGGGCTGCGGGCTGGGGCCTCTCCTTCGGCCTCTCCACTGGCGCCATCTTGGGGTGCAGGTGCAGCAGGCGGGTGTAGGGGGTGGGCCTGGAGGGCCCTCTCACACCCTCCACCCGGGCCCCTCCCCTGGGGCCTGTCCTGGGGGACTCTGCTGCCACTGCTTGCTTTGCTCTCCCGGGACTGTGTTGCTTGTCGGAAGTTCCCTTCTGTGACCTACACTGACTCTGTCTTTGAGTTTCTGTGTTTGTTTTGTTTTCTGTCCTTTGCAATGGGTACCCTGCAACTATCTGGGGTCCCTGATGTCTGCGGGGCTCAGGGTCGGCGCTGCTGACTCTACCCCGAGCCCTGCTCTGACCCCCAGCTTCTGCTCCCCTCACTGGGCCTGGAGTCCCAGAGCCCAGGGTCTCAGAGAATTCCTCCAGAGAACAGGGTGCCAGCCCTTTAAGCCGGCGTCCTCCTGCCCTCCGCTGCCTCAGACGCCCTGCTTGTCCGGTGTTCTGGGAGCCAGCGTCCTGCTTCTCACTGTGGCCGGGCCCCTGCAGGCCCCGGGGGTCACCTCCTTGCCCTGCTCAGACAGGATCACCTCCAACAACCTCCAGCCCCTGTGCCTCGCACTTGCTGTCTTTGCTGGGGTGCACACCCTGGGCCCTCATTCTAGGGGACGGGGGAACAGGCAGATGGCAGCACGTGGGTGAGCGCATTGGACAGACCAGCCGGCGTCCACCCTTCCTCACTGCGGGCACGAGCCTGTGGAGGCCTGAGGGCCGTGTGTGCAGAGCCCCTCCCCGGACCCCATGGCTGGGATGGCTGCTTTGCTCCTCTTGGGCAACTTTCTTCCACTGAGTCCTGCTGAGCTCGGGGCAGCAATCCTCCTGAGGGTCATGGTCACCTTCAACAGGTGCAGAGGGAAGGAGGCAAGTTTGGTGCAGAGGGAAGCAGGGCCAGGGACCCCAGAGACAGCTCCCGTTGCAGCCAGGGAGCACCTGGGAGGCCATCCTGGAGGCAGTGATGTTGGAGTTGGGTTTTAAAGAGTGAGGAGGAGTTCTCTGAGTGAAGAGCTGCAGAGGCAGAGGGAGGGACATGTGGGAAGGCCCTGCAGGGCTGGGATGTGCCGAGCAAGCCCCCTTCCCAAACCGTCACATAGCCACCCCTTCTCACAGCGGGAGTGGGCCAGGCCAGGCCAGGCCAGGCCAGGGGGAGGCTGCAGCCTCACTGAAGTGGCGGGAAGCCAGCCGGCATCCCGTGCTGGGGCTGGGAAGGTGCAGCTCTTCCCAGCCAGGGAATTAATTCAACAATTACTGCACCAGGACTGCTTCTGACCCCATGCAGCTGACACTAATTGGGCCCCAACCAAGAGCGTAATTCAGGTTAATTGGCTCCCCACCGCCAGCCCCCATCAGCCTCCTTCAGTGTGGGGCTGCCGTTTAAGAGTGATTTATCAGCTGATGGCTGACAGCCGGGACACCCGGAGTGCGGGGAGGGAGGCGGGAGGCAGGCGGGAGACCCCCTCCTGGGTGGGGAGGCAGGGCTGAGGTCCCCCTACTGGCTTCACCCGCCCTGTCCCCCTGGGGTCCTCTCCTGTCCTTTCCCTCTGTGTGGTCTCTGAGCAGCTTTGTCCCCACACCCCTACTGAGGGGCTGTGGGCGAGCTGCACTTCCCAAGCCTCAGTGTTTGCACCTCTGAAATGGGTGTGCTCGGGCCCCTCGCAGGGCTGTCCTGAGGGTGGTGGTCAGTGTGTAGGACCCAGCACCTCTCCATGGGGACTGAGGCGGGCAGCCACCAGGGCGGGGCTGCTTTGTGTCTTGGGAGCCTCTGCGTGGAGCCTGTTCCCTGGGGCCCTCGTGATGGTCCTGTGGGGACAGGACCTGGACAGAGGGCTGGGAGACTCTGGGCCACCCACCAGCATTGCTCCCAGACAGTGACCTGTGGTCCTTGCTGCCCGGACACCTCCGGAGGCATCCGCAGCCCTGACCGCATCCTTGGTGAGGCCACCTCCTCCACTGTAGGACATGATGGCCTTGACGGACCCTCAGCCTTACTGGTCTATGGGCCCTTGCGTCCTGCACGCAGTTCCTGGGAGGTCAGAAGCAGGGTCCGAGGGCACCCAGGGCAGCGAGGGCAGTGGATGAGCAGGGCTGAGGTGAGTAGCAGCTGTGCTGTTGTGGGGGCGCCCAGGGCTGGCCTGGACGAGGCCCGAGACTCCTCTGGACCCACGAGCTCTTTGTCAGAAGGCCCCTGGCACCCAGGGGCATCGCTGCTCCCCAGGGTCAGCGGAGGAGATGGACCAGGGCCTGGTCTGTTAGTCAGCTCAGGCTGCTGTAACCGACACCACAGACTGGGTGGCTGAAATGGTGGACATTATTGTCTCACGGTTCTGGAGGCCAGAAGTCCAGGATCAAGGTGTCGGCACGGCTGGCTGCCTTTTTTTTTTTGACTTCTTTTTTTAATTTTATTTTCTATTGGAGTATAGTTGATGAGCAATGTTGTGTTAGTTTCAGGTGTACAGCAGTGGTGCAGTTATACATCTACACGTCTCTCTTCTTTTTCAAATTCTTTTCCCATTTAGGTTATTACAGAATATTGAGCAGAGTTCCCTGTGCTATACAGTACGTCCTTGTTGCTTATCTATTTTAAATATAGCAGTGCATACATGTCAATCCTAAACTCCCAATCTATCCCTCCCCTCCACCCTTCCCCCTTGTAACTAGAAGTTCCTTCTCTACATCTGTGAGTCTGTTTCTGTTTTGCAAATAATTTTGTATCTTTTTAAAATTTTTTACTATTTTAAAAAAAATTATTTATTTATTTTTGGCTGCATTGGGTCTTCGTTGCTGCACGCAGGCTTTCCCTAGTTGCGGTGAGCGGGGGCTACTCTTCGTTGTGGTGTGCGGGCTTCTCATTGCGGTGGCTTCTCTTGTTGCGGAGCATGGGCTCTAGGCATGGGGGCTTTTGTAGTTGTGGCACGCGGGCTCAGTAGTTGTGGCTCGTGAGTTCTAGAGCGCAGGCTCAGTAGTTGTGGTGGTGCACGGGCTTAGTTGCTCTGAGGCACGTGGGATCTTCCCGGACCAGGGCTCGAACCCATGTCTCCTGCATTGGCAGGCAGATTCTTAACCAGTGAGCCACCAGGGAAACCCCATTTTTTTAAGATTCCGTATATAAGTGATATCATATGATGTTGTCTTTCTCTGCCTGACTTACTTCACTTAGCATGATAATTTCCAGATAATTTCCATGTTGCTGCAAATGGCATTATTTCATTCTTCTTAGTGGCTGAGTAATATCCCATTGTGTATATATAAGACATCTTCTTTATCCATTCATCTGTCAATGGGCATTTAGGTTGCTTCCATGTCTTGGCTTTTGTAAACAGAGGGAAACATAGGCAGGACACTCTTTGACATAAATCGAAGCAATATCTTTTCCCATCCGTCTCCTAGAGTAATAGAAATAAAAACAAAGATAAACAAATGGGACCTAATGAAACTCAAAAGCTCTTGCACAGCAAAGGAAACCATAAACAAAATGAAAAGGCAACCCTCAGAATGGGAGAAAATATTTGCAAATGACGTAACCGACAAGGGATTAAACGCCAAAATTTACAAACAGCTCATGCAGCTCAATATTAAAAAAACAACCCAATCCAAAAATGGGCAGAAGACCTAAATAGACATTTCTCCAAAGAAGACATACAGATGGCCAAGACGCACATGAAAAATGCTCAACATCACTAATCATTAGAGAAATGCCAATCAAAACTACAGTGAGGTAGCACCTCCCACCGGTCAGAGTGACCATCATCAAAAAATCTACGAACAATAAATGCTGGAGAGGGTGTGGAGAAACGGGAACACTCGTGCACTGTTGGTGGGAATGTAAATGGATACAGCCACTATGGAGAACAGCATGGAGGTTCCTTAAAAAAACTAAAAATAGGGCTACCATATGATCTTGCAGTCCCACTCCTGGGCATATATCTGGAGTAAAACGTGGCTCGAGATGATACGCACACCCCTATGTTCATTGCAGCACTGTTTAGAGTAGCCAAGACACGGCTGGCTGCTTCTGAGGCTGTGAGGGAGACTCTGCCCCTCCTGAGCTCGTAGACAGCCATCTGCATGTTCACACAGTGTTCTCCCTGTGAAGCTGTGTGCAAATTTCCCCTTCTTACAAGGATGCCGGTCAGATGACCTCTCTTTAACTTGATGGCCTCTGTAAAGGCCCCATCTCCAAATAAGGTCCCATTCTGAGGCCCTGGGTTTAAGACTTCAGCATGTCTTTTTGGGGAACAGAGTTCAGCCTGTAACAATGGACATCCCAGGTCTGTGGCCTGGTGTCCTCCACAGCGGGGGGCCAGGGTGGAGCCCAGTGTGGGGTCATGAGAGCTTGATGTGGACGATGGCGCCCCCCCACCAGCTTGGAGAGTAGGGGTTTATGGGGTCCGAGACCCTGACCACCCATCCAGCAGCCCCTGCCCAGGTCCCTGGGCCCCTCCTGCCTTTATAAATGGCCCAAGCACCATGCAAATGAGCCGTGCCCACTCTAGCGTCCTGAGGGCCTTTCCAGACCCTCTCCCTTATCAAGCGCAGCGATATGAACAGGACAACTCATCCTGCCCCCTTAGGAAGTCTCCTCTACGCTTTCCTGGAGGGTCATGGATGGGGTCAATACCCTTTCATCGGGAGCTGGAAAGGTCAACCCATCAGTCGAGGTGGTGTCCAGGGCAGCTGCCTGCTCCCCAGAGCTCGGGGAGGGGCTCCTGTCTCAGTGGTTGCGCCTGGGGGGGCGAGATGCGGCCTCCAGCTGAGGGACCTGGGCTGCTGCCTACCCCCCACCCTGCTGCTGGCACTCAGTTGGGATGAGGCCCACAGCTCTGGGCAGCCCAGCTCCGCAGGAGCTGGATCCTCGGCACGGGAGCTCCCTCCCGGTGGGCGAGGCTGCAGGTGCGGGGGCTGAGCGGAGGCTGGGGGCTCTGCCCTGTGCCAGGAGGGGACCAGGGGCTGCGGAGCAGAGCGCAGCATCAAAGCCTGCCTCTGCCTCTGCCATATGTCTCCGCCCAAGCATCTGGTGGCCCCTGGGCCCCGCCTGTCATCGCCCACCCGCCTCTTCCCCTTGAAGTCGGTGGAGAGGCCCCACGTGGTTTGCTGGGGGGAAGAGAAGGGATGGGAAGGGGCTGGGCTTGGTGGAGGCTGGGTGTGGGCTCAGAGGGCCCTGGGACGTCACGCGCCTCCCGCTTCCCCTCAGGTGACCTCTCCTGCTTCTCTTGGGGTCATGCTCCCCCCAGCCGGGTCTCCTGGCTGCTGCTGTGGCTCCAAGCTTCCCTGCCTCCCTTTGCCTCCTCTGCTCATCCTAGCGGGGGTGGGGTGGGGCGTGGAGGGTGGACGAGGGGGGACCAGGGAGGGACAGGCCTGGTGCAGATCATGCCCGAGCAGGCGCTCGGCCGCTGTCCAGTGTGAGACCAACTTGAGGGTCCCCGGAAGGTTGATCTGGACCGGGCTGGGCAGGCACAGGCCCACCCCCTCCTCCCTCCCACCCCGGCAGCTGCGGAGCGCTCGGCCAGTGCCGGCCATGCCACTGGGCTCTGCCTACGCGGCACCGATGGGAGAGCCAGGACGGTGACCCTGGTGAGACCACCCAGAGGCTGAGAGGACAGTGATGTACCCCAGGTCACATGGTCAGGCTGTGACATGAGGACGGGGTTTGAAGCCTGCCCTGCCTGACCCCAGCGGCTGTGTTCCTCACGGGCATCCAGATTCCCGCACGTGTCCTCGTCAGTCTTCGTTGGGGGCCTGGGTGTGCTAGGGGGGCTGAATACCCTCAGGGCACACCTTGCTGGACTGCATCGGCCCTTCTGTGAGGGGTGTGGAGTGTTACGCACAGGCTTTGCAGCCAGGCGCAGGGTTCGAATCCTGATTGCAGTTCACGAGCTGGAGGCTCTCTGAGCCATCCCCTCATCTGCAGACGTGCGTCGACAGGACCCGCCTGCCAGTGCTGGGCGAGGGTCTGAGTGCACGCAACCCGAGTAGGACATGGGGCTCATCACAAGGTTTCGGGAAGGGGTGGCTGTCCTGCTGCACGGGGACCGTGGGCATGGGTGCTGTCCAGGGTCCTGCAGGGCCCCTGGCTCGGAGCACCTTTCCCTCTAAGCCCTCTCCCTGCCAGGAGGGCTGTGGGTTTCCGCCTCCTGCCCACCCCAAGCTGTGCGCTCCTTGAGGGCTGTGTCTGATTCACTCTGGTCCCTCCCAGCCCCTCCCAGCTGGCATGCCTGGGCAGCAGTGTGACTTGTGACAGTAGCTGGGAAGAGGGGCAGAGAGGCCTGAAGCTCAGATCTGCCCCACACCATCTGTGAAGACTGGAGCAGGTCGCTTAACCTCTCTGAGACCAGCATCCTGGCCCAGAACACAGTGACAATACTTGTTCCCAGGCCTAGGAGGCAGGGCCGTTCTGATGATGGCTGGTCTTCAAGCTGGTGTGTGGGTCCCTCCCAAAATGGAAAGACACCAAGGTAGCTGAGATGGGGGCCAGCCATCCATCCAATGCCCGGCAGATCTGAGACACCGCCCTAGACCCAATCCTCACCCCAAAACTCATTGTTTTGGGAGGACACTGGCCTCCCAACCAGAGTTCAGTTCCACCTACTCCAGGAACTACCGCCCACTACCCTGTCCCTGCTGGTCTCTTCCCTTCCCCACAGCTGAGTAGATGCTCCACTGTCAACCCTCACTCTAGAGCCTAGAGCCCCCTTGAGAAAGTGGGTGGACAGAAGGGCGAATGGATGGATGGAGGGATGGATGGGTGTATGGACTGGCGAGTAGGTGGGTGAATGAGTGAGTGGAATAATGAACGGATGAAAGAATGACCAGCGTCAACTTCCACCTAATGACTCAGATGAGCTGCCTGGGGATTCGTTCTTGACCTATTTCACTTCTCTCCAATATCCCATCACAGCCAGCTTCTGAGAATTCCCCTCCCGGTCTTGCCTCTGTCCCCTCTGGTCTCCCGTTTCTGCACTAGGTCCCTGTCCTTCCAGGGGTCAGCCTTCCTGTTTCTCCTCTGCTTTCCTACCCAGCCTCCTATTTTCTTCCTAAGTGGCCTCTTCACTAACTCTCTAGAACATGTCACTCCCCTGCTTACAGCTCCTCACTGTGCTATCTCAGGGGTGCTGTCCAAACCTCTCTGTGATCTGAGGGCCTGTCCTGCCCATCTCCCTTCCCCTTCCCCATCCCACGGACACTTGGTGACCTACCAGATTATTTTAAGCTCTCGCTTTTCTCCAGGCTCTCCCTTGGTCCCTTACTTCCTACCTCCCGGCCGGTCTGGGGAGTCACACCCCCTCCGCCCAGGACCTAGATGAGGCCTCACTTTCTTCGTGAAGCCTCTCAACCCTCCCTAATGAGTTTCCCAGCCCAGATCTGTGTGTCTTCCCATCCATGAGGCCTTCTGGTGGGCCCAGAAGTTGTTAACTTTATAATAACCATAACGGTATACAGGATAAGAAGAGTATCTGGTGAGGACTTCATGTCTGGTATTTGCCAGACCCCAGGCTATGTACTTTGCATGCATCACCTTCATTAAGGTTTCAAGTGTCCCTGTGGAGTCCATGCATCACCCTATGCTTTCAGAAGAATCCAAGGTCCCGAGAAGGGATGTGGCTAAGATCCTGGCTCGAGGACAGCAAACCAGGAGCTGACCCCCGGCCCGGCTGCCTCTGGAGCTGCGGGAATCCCACTGGCTCTCCTGCCTCCTTCCCTGTGGTCCTGGCTCCAGGGCCAGTCCAGAGCAGATCTTGAATGAATATGAGCCAGCTCAGGGCAGAGCCCCTTGCAAGTCACAGGCCCACCGTCCCCTAGGGTGGGAGGCGCTGGGTGGGGACAAGGCACGACAGCAACCTCTCTCTCTCTCCCAGCTGCAGAGACCCAAGATCAGGTGCTATGTCCTGCTGGCTGGAGTCACCGTCCTGGTCATCGTCCTCATCGTCGCCACCTCCACCCGAAAGTGATGCCCCTGTGGTAAGTGCCCCTCCTGCCCCCACACCGTCCATCTGTCCTCCTCTTACCCATCCTCCCATCCTTGATAAGTCCATTTATCCATCCATCCACCCATCTACCCGTTTTTGATCCATCCGTCCGTCCATCCGTCCATCCATCCACCCGTGCATTTATCCATCCATTCATCCTCCTCTGTGTCAGGCACAGGCTGGGCCCTGGTGACCACTGTTGAGCAAGGCAGAGGGGAGCCCTGTGCTCCTGGGACTCACAGCCTTGCGGCAGAGGCGCTCCTGCAGCTCCCCTCTGTGCAGGCACTGACCTCCAGAAGGTCACGGCTGGCAAGGCCCCTGGGGCAGTCGTGAGCAGAGCGTGTCGGGTCGTGCAGTGGGCCTGTGCCGGGAGCCCGGGGAGGTGGCAGGGAGCGGCCCCTCGTGGGGAGAGTTGTCAGGGAGCTTCACGGGCTCCTGGGGAAGACGGGGTGCTGAGACCTGGACGGGATGGGGTGGGGGTCCTCCAGGGCATGGGCTCCGGGCAGGACCTGGAGCAGCTGGTCTGGGACAGAACACGTGTGGTGCCTTGGTGGACCGCCAGAGCCCCGCAGTGTGTTGAGTGGGTGTCTGTGTTACCTGCTGCGTGTAACCAATTAGCTTAAAATTCAGGGCCTAAATCAGCAACAGACGTGTACTGTCACAGTTTATGTGGGTCAGGAGTTGGGCGGTGGCTCAGCTGGGCGGTTCCGCTCAGGGTCTCTCTGGAAGTGCAGACGGATGTTGGCCGGGCTGCATCATCTGAGGGCCCAGCGGGGGCTGGAGGATCTTGTTCTAAGCGTTCCCCAGAGTGAGGGCTTCTGGAGAGCCAGGCAGACGCCACCCTCGTTCTGCTGCTCAAACAGGGTCAGCGCCACTTGCTGCGATGGGCCCCTAAGTGAGTCCAGGGGGCTGACCGTGGGCATCTGGGAGGCTGGCTTCCATGCCCAGGCCACCTGCTTGTGCACTGGCCCTTTAGAAGGACACTTCCGGCTTCAGGGAGGGGGCAGAGGAGGGTCAGGTGCCTTGGTGCGCTGGCCTTCATCTTGCCCAGTGTGCCTCCTCTGGGGATCCAGGTGTGCAGCGCCTGGGCCCAGCTCTGGGGCGTCCAGTTGTGCAGCGCCTGGGCCCAGCTCTGGGACATGGCAGGGGCCAGGCCAGGGTCTTGGGGAGGAGCAGGCAAGCCACTGAGCTCCGTGGCTACCCTCGGGTGTACCCTGTCCCCGTCCCCCGTGATCCCCACCGTAGCCTGTGACAGCATCTGGGGTGGGGGGCAGAAGGCGAGGCGCTGCAGCAGCCCCACGGAAGTCACTGCAGTCGGGAGCCCTCGCAGAGGACATGCCACACAGCCAAGTGAACTCCCTGAGCCCTGGGACTCCTGGATTTCAGACTTCTCCTAGAAGGGCCCCTGTCATGAAAGGAGCCGCCCTGGTGAGGCTGAGATGCAAAGTCGGGGTGGGGAGCCCTGGCTGCCATGCTGTCCAGAGTCTCGTCCTCGCTGGGCTGCTTCTGATTAGATGACACTGTCCCCATGGTGGGGCTGGGGCGCCGCCAGGAGGCCAAGGAGCCAACTTCTGGTCTGCGCTGAGCTTCAGAAGGTGGAGCCTGGGGAAGGGAGATTCCCATTTACTGTCAGCCTACTGTGAGCGGGCATTGCCCATCCATGACTTTGATGGGTCCTCCCCACCTCCTGAGATGGGCAGGATCCCTGCGGCCTGGATTCAGAAGGTCTTGGATCTCCCCAAAGACGTGCGGCGCGTGACCCAGACGTTACGTGGCCCCTACGTGGCCCTGGTCAGCTCGTCCACCCTCTGCCGCAGGACTTCTGGACACGAACATTAAGCAGGACACACGGAGGTTCTGCTGCTAAAGTCTTGGCCCTGCAAGGAGAACTCCTGGTGCTTGGAGCTTCTTGGGTGGTGGGAGTGGGCAGGATCGCGGGTAGGACGTGGGTGTTCCTGCTGTGATGCCTCGTGTCTGGGTGAGGTTCTGTGGCTGTCCTGTGCAGGACTGACTGTTGTCTTACCCCGAGCCCAGGCGGCCTCCAGCCAGGGCCCAGGAGCAGTGACATGTCCCCCGGCTCCTCCGGCCAGGTCTCCAAGGCAGGTGCGCTTTAGCCCAATGAGTGAGCTAAGCGGGTACAGAGGCTGGAGGGGCTCTGGGTGTGGGGGCCTGGGAGGAACCCTGTCCCTGAGGGTGCCACCGGGGCCTCCCTCCTTGATTGAGTCCTCCAAACAGGTGGGTTCCCATCTGCCCAAGCACGGCTGTGTGCAGACACGCGGGTGCGTCTCTGCCGTGCCCCCCGGCCGCCCATCCCCACGTCCCAGCCTGCGCTGACCAGGCCGTGCAAGGAGCCCAAAACCAGCCATCGTGGGAGCAACAGTGACCATGGCAATGGCAACGACCACTGTACTGGGTTGATCTGTGTCCCCGCAGACGAACCCCCAGGACCCCAGAATGTGCGTGTGTTTGGAAACAGTCTTTGCAGATGTCATTAGTTAAGATGAGGTCAGACTGGAATAGGCTGGGCGCCGAATCCAATGACAGGTGTCCTTGTCGGAAGGGGAGTGACAGAGACATGGGAGGAGGCCACATGGAGACGGAGGCACAGACTCTAGAGATGAGGCCACAGCCAGGGCACACGAGGAGCCACCAGAGCTGGGAGAGGCAGGAAGGACCCTCCCCCGGAGCCTCAGAGGGACCATGGCCCTGCTGGCACCTTGATTTTGGATTCTGGCCTCCAGAGCTGGGGCGGTCATTTGTGACGGCAGCCCCAGGGCACTGGTAGAGCTCCGTGTGTGTGATGCCTGAGGGGGCACGCGTGTTACTCGGGTTGCCCTGGTCATGGCGGAATGGGCATCGTCAGCACCGTCCTGCAGGGGAGACTGAGGCCCACGGTCATAGGCAGGGCATGTGGCATCCCAGCCTGGGCTCCCCCATGTGTGAGGGGCTGTGATGACTGGGTCTCCTTGTTCTCCTGTGCCCTGGGGTGGGGACAACTCCCAGCGCTGTTGGCCCAGCGTGGGGAGGGGCTGGCCGGTCTGCCTGGGCTTCCTGATTCCTCCAGCTGCCTCTCCTCTCCTTCAGATCCACAGCCCCCCTCGCCCTCCTTTTCTCCGAGGTTAGGGATCCGTAGTGGCCACCCAGCCCTACATTTTCTGCTCTGGCCCACTCTCCCCTGCGCACTCAGATCTGACTGCACCCCAGGGCAGGGCAGCCCTGTACCCTGAACCCGTCTCGGCGCGAGAGGGACCCCAAGGAGGCGTTCTTGGGCCAGGGCTGCACGGCCAGCTCATGTAGACCCATGGGGACAGCTATCCCCCTCCATGAATCCCCTGGCTGGAGCGGCTGGGCTGCAAGCCATGGCCCCATCCCCGGGGAGATGGAAGACGAGGCTGAGGCCCAGGCCGCACGGCCAGCCAGTAGCCACTTATGTGGCCCATGGACACAGAGGGCAGGAGGGGTCCCCGGCTCCTAGCAGCTCAGAGCCCGGCAGGACAAGCCAGGAGTTCCTGCTCCTACAGCCAGGCCCCAGGCTGTCTGGGTGGGGGTCTGTGGGTGTGGGTGTCTCTGGGCGCCGTGGGACCAGGGGAGCCCTGAGCCCACATAGGGACACCTCATCTCTGGAGTGTCCGCCGAGCTGGAAGAGATCCCGTCCGGACACCCCCAGGGCTCTCTGTGACCGCTGACCACCCACTGGGCCAGGCGGCAGGGGATCCTGTGGGACCTGGAGGCCCACCCGCTCTGGGCCTGGTTTCCACAGCGCAATGGGGCTGCGGCGTCTGCCTCTCTCCCCGCTGCCGAGTTGCTCTGAGGACAAAGGCGGAAAATGGCTAAATATAAGCAGTGCTTTGAGGAAGGAAAAGGCTCTATTCACACGCAGGGGGTTATTTCTGCAGAGAAAAGCGGCCCCTGGTGGGGGGGGGCTCAGGCTCCCTGCGCCTACAGCCTCGCACGCGCCTGTTTCTGCAGCTCCCAGGGGAGATGCAGCCCCACCTCACGTCCCCACCCGCACTATCCAGGCCACACCCCAGCACCCCTGCCCGGCTCTCAGGGCCGTGACCCCGCCCGGGCTCAGCTCTTCCCAGCTGCCGAGGTTTGCAAGTCCACTTCTGCCTGGTGCTCACAGGGGCCTGAGGGGCGGGTCAGTACAGGGAGCTCAGCAGAGTGAGGAAGGATGGCATCCAGCAGCCTTGCTTACCCGGAGTCCCTGCACTCAGTGGACAGCCAGCATGAAGGCTCACCTGGGACCAGGGTCAGGGCTCAGCGTGGGACCAGGGTCAGGGCTCAGCGTGGGACCAGGGTCGGGGCTCAGCGTGTGACCAGGATCAGGGCTCAGCCTGTGACCAAGGTGTAGACCGAGTCTGTGGTCAGGGTTGGGCTTCCTCAGCCCTGGTGAGCATCTGGGGGAACACAGCGGAAGCCGGTGTGCCCATCCTGATTGAGCCCAGCTCCTGGCCTCCACTCCTGACCGCTCTATGGGACCCCCTTTCCATTTAGGAAAGGGCAGCTGTCTCCAGAAGCGCCACCAGGCCTGGTCGCTTTGTGCAGATCCTGTAGATGAAGGTTTGGGGTCAGGCTCGGCTTTCGGGGACTCGGTTCCTGACGTCAGAAAGAAGAAGTTATGGTGACTCTGAGTGCCCGGCACTGCCCAGGGTACTGCCGTGTCCCCGGCTGCCATTCCTCAGGGATGTGAGGGCAGCGGGGCCAGGCCGCAGAGGAGCTGGGTCACCTGTACACTGGTGCAGCTGGCCAGCAGCAGGATTGCCCAGGTCTCGGCCGCGGCTCCTACAGGGAAGGAGCTGGTGGAACCTGTAGAAGGAGGTGAGTCCTTGGGATCTGAGGGGCCTCCCCACTCCTCTGTCCTCCTGGACGCCCACGATCGCAGCATTGGCACCCTCGCGTGGAACTTCATTCGCCATGGACCTGTCTGTGTGTCTGTGTGGGACGTGAGCTCTCTGGGTCCCCGGGCCTGGTTCAGGACATGGCGAGGGGTTGGGGGACGGAGCAGGGGGCCCAGGGCAAGTGGGGCCTGTCCTCGGTGGCTCCCTGCTCGAGTCACAAGGCTAGGCCTCAGCAAATAGAACATTACAGTATCTGGGCAGCAATCAATGAAGCATTTTTCACGGGCACAAAAATTTAAGAGGCTCAATAGAGGCTCATAGCAAATCAAGTTTTTAATGTTTTCTGAAAGCCGTGAAATATCGACTCAGAGCCATTGATTTCCACTTGGGCAGCAAGTGGTGGGATCTTCACCTCCAGGCTTCTCTGTGCATGTGTGCATTTGCATGTATGTGTCTGCGTGTGTGTGCACATGTGTGAGGTCAGGAGGGAGGGACAGAACCCCCTCTTGAGCTGCCCGCTCCCCCTCCCCAGGGGCTGCAGTGTTAGGACCCGAGTGTGTCATCCGGGCGGGGCAGGAGAGGGCTGTGCTCCATACGTGTATTTTGCATTCATTGAGCGCTCAGTAGGAGTTTACACCAGAGGACCTCGCTTAATCCTCACCACGGCCCCATGAAGGAGGTGTTGGTGTGTCCCCATTTTCCAGATGAGAAAACTGACATGGAGAGAGATGAAGGGACTTACCCAGAAGGGGGCAATGTAGAGGAGTGAATCTTCTGGGGTTGGAAATGCCAGGGGAACGCTGCCAAGAAGGCTAAGTGGCCGCCCAAGGTCACAGGGAGGGACTGTGGTGCCAGGTTGCAGCTTGGGTCTGTGTGACCCTGAGGTCTGGTGGGGCGGCGTCTGCACACAGTCGACGTGGCCTGGGCAGTCGGTGGCGCCGTCATTGGGGTGTGCTCGTGAAGGCGGCTTAGATGGCTGCTCTGTGCTGAGCCTGTCAAAGGGGGCCTGGTCACCTGGGATCTGGTGACTTTGGGCAGCCCTGCCTGTCCTGCCCCAGCCTGTAAGCACGCCTGCCGGGGGTGCCGGGAGGCTCCCTAAAGGTCGTGTGGCTCCCTAGGGTCTTACACATGGAAATCTCCCTCTGGGGTCCAGTACCCGCCTCCCAGAGCCCCGGGTCAGCGGGCAGATGGGCAGAGCCAGGCGAGCCAGGCCGGAGGCAGAGGGAGGAGTGGAAGGGGACTGTGGCCTTCGTCACGGCCCCGACCTGAGCCTTGGCCGCCTCATCTCGGAAATGGGGTCATCAGCGCTGCCCTGGGAGTCCCTGCGGCATTGGTGATGAAGGCCTGCCGGGCGCCTGGCCCAGAGCGGCCCTGCCGTCTGCGACGGGGCTGTCTCCTCGCACCACCGCCATTGCTATCACAGTGGTATCACTGTTACCGCGAGCCTGCCCATGTTTATGGAGACAAGGCACAGCTGACTTTTTCTCTCTGAGGTACCCAGGGGCCCCTCGACAGCAGGCCCGTGCCTTGTCCTCCCTGTCACCTCGGGCAGGACACGCAGGCACCACTCCCAGCAGCCCAGAGGTCAGTAGGCCTCTGTCTGTAGGGCTAGGAGCACCCTAGCCCCTCCCGGTTGGCCCCAGGTGGAAGTCAGACCCAGCCCCGCTCTGAGCAGCTCGCAGCCGGGGCAGAGGCAGGCCCTTGAGGTGCTGAACTGCCAGGAGAAGAGTGGAGGCCGGGAGAGGGGCAGCTGTGCCGGGAGGGCTTCCTTGAGGAGGTGGCTCTGGAGCGAGGCGGGTAGGGGCTCCCCCGTCAGGCACGGAGGCCCTCCGGGCCGAGGGCAGGGCCCCGGTGAAGGCACAGTGTTGCCGTGGGTGGAGTGCTGAGGCAAGAGCCAGGACCGGCTGGACTGCGTGGCCACGTTCAGGAGGCTTCCTGGGGCCACTTGTCAGGAGCGGCGAGCGCTCCCAGCGAGCCCCCCTTCCCTTTGCATGTGGTTGCCCCAGCCCTGGGCACTGCCCCCATGGCTGGGCAGATGGCAACATGAGGGGCACCCCGACCCAGCCGGCCCATAGGGATCGGGCTGCACCAGGGAAAAGGTGGAAAAAAATAAAAGCGTGGGGCTTCCCTGGTGGCGCAGTGGTTGGGAGTCCGCCTGCCGATGCAGGGGACACGGGTTCGTGCCCCGGTCCGGGAAGATCCCACATGCTGCGGAGCGGCTGGGCCCATGAGCCATGACCGCTGAGCCTGCGCGTCCGGAGCCTGTGCTCCGCAGCGGGAGAGGCCACAACAGTGAGAGGCCCGTGTATCGCAAAAAAAAAAAAAAAAAAAGCATGAAAGTGCTGGCGGCCAGCACAGAAGGCAGCTTGCCCGTGTGAGAAGCTCGGAAGAGGCTGGTGGACGCGGTGCTGTTTGCCAGTGGCTGAGAGACGGGGCGGGTGTGGAGCCTTACAAGTCCCAGCCTGGGATGGCAGAGGGCACAGCTGCCCCAGGTCCCCAAGGGGCCACAGCGGTTGGGTCGGCCAGCTCCCTGCTGCAGACCTGTGGAGCCTGGAGCTGGTGGGGTGGCTCTGGAGTCCGATGACCCGGGTGGAGCCCTCTTCGCGGCACTGGGGAGGCCGTGCATGGAGCCCCTATTCCTCCCCGGTGGGCGTGGGACACTAAGACCTGTCGGGGTGTTTGGAATGCTTGGGTGAGGCCATGGGTGCCCTGTGCACACAGCTGGCGCCCAATAAACGTGCATTCCTCCCTCCCCTGCTCCCTCTCCTAGGAACTGTCCTCAGACTGGCCACTGACCTGCCCCTACCACAGACACCCCAGAAACAGGTGTTCGAGTTCCCCTTCTTACTCCTCAAACCCAGGCCCGGTAACATCGCTCAGACCCCAGCCTCCAGGCATCAGCCTCCCAGCCTCCTGCGGGCCCAGCTCCCGGAGGAGTGGCCATGGCCCTCTGTCCCTGGGGCAGCCCCCGGCCTTGCCGTCCACCTCTCCTTCACCCCCTCCACTCCCCAGCTGGCATTGGCCTCAGGTTTGGTGCTGTGGCTTCTGGCTCTGGGTCAGCACCTGTCTGGTGGGTCACTTTGCCCCTGCAGTGACCAGTGAAGACACACAGCAGCCCAGGGCTGTCCCGGGGCACGGGGCCCTCAGTGACAGCAGGACAGGAGTGGGGGCCGGCATGCGCACCTGACGGGTGTCACCTGAGGCTCACGGGGGCTCATCCAAGGCAGGGGGAAGCGTGAAGCCGGTCCCAGCCCCCATGCCCACCTCGGCCTCGGGGCTCAGGGTCTGCCCTCCCGGGTATCCAGTCCCGTGTCCACCGTGACCCCCACTCACCAGACAGCAGGAGGCACGGGCTCCCGCAGCCCCGGACCTTTGCTCTTCCCCGGGACACAGACAGCAGGAGATGAGGGAGGGAGGGAGGAAGGGGCTTAGCTGAGGGTGCAAGCCTCCCCGCCGTGGCAGGGCAGGAGGACACCCCGCCCGAAGCCGAGTGCAGGGGACAGACCTCGTCTGTGCGGTGGGATGGTCCTGGGTCTGAGTCCCCGCTGCCGCTACCTCCTGGGGGACGGGGACATGTCACCGACTCAATGGAGCTTTGGTATCAGACCCGTGAGGTGGGACAGCCCCTCCCCGACGCAGTGCTGTGAGGACGTGGGGGGCTCCTCCAGGGGCCCCGGTCAGAGCGCAGCAAGGCAGGTGAGCACCTGGCCACTTTCCTCCTCCTGCTTTTCCAGAAGCATGCAGAAGCCAGCAGGCAGGGTCCTGCCTTCAAGGACCCCCCCTCAGACGGGGCTCCAGGCCCCACTTGCAGGGCAGACACCCGGAAGGAGGAAAGAGGGCTTCACACAGAACCAGGACTTCAGGGAGGCCAGGGGGAGCCCCTGGGGCAAAGCTTACCAAGCGAGAGTTCTGAGCATCAGCTGTGCTTGGCAAGAACCCGCCCCCCGACTGTTTCCTACTCAAAGCAAGCGGTTTTGCTTCCGGGTGCTTCTCAGTAATTGCAATATAAATTGCATAATTAAGCTAAACCCACAGAAGAGAATTAAATATTAATTTCTAATAAGCTACTCAGAGAGTGTCACCAGGGAGAACCCGCAGACAGTGTCTGTGCTGGGCGCTCCCCTGCCTGGCCCTCGAGCCCTTGCTGCCCCCAGGGCCCCCCTCCCAGGGCAGGACTGACCCACACACAGCCTCGGTCCAGGAGGCAATTGTCAGTGTGCCAGCCCCGGGTCCTGCCCGGCCCATCAGTGGAGGATGACGCCCCAGGGTCTGGGCTTGTGTCCCCTAGCAACTGAGTTTGCCCATCACCAAGGGAGTGGGCGTGCCATTGGCAGTGTGGTGAGTGAATGAGAAAATGACGTGTCTGAGGGACATTGACAGTGACCTGAGGGATAGGTACCACTCCCCTCAGGACCCTGGTGAGCCAAGCCCAGTCTCTGTGTGGTGCCTGCACCCCAAGAAGGCCTCTCACTCTCACTGAGTGTGTTTGGAGCTGAGCAGTCATGGCGGGGGTGGTGGGGTGTGAGGCCCTATGGCCCCTGTGGTGGCGGCCACCACGAGGACAGGGGGACTGAGGAGGTGGGGCCGGGGCAGGAACGGGAGGTGCCGTGTGCCCACCGCACGGAGGGCCCGGGGGGCGGGCACAGAGAGGGGTTTCCCCAGACGGCCCATCTGTGGCTAGCACAGCCTGTGCTGGGCCCAGGCTCCACACCCTTGGCCAGGCGGAGAGGCCGTCCCTGTCCCTGGTCAGCCACTGGGGAGGACACCTCCGTTCTTCCCGGGCCCAGAGCCCAGCGAAGTCCCCACCATCATTGTGTCAATATTGATTGTCTGGGGCCAGCTCCCGTGCTGCCCTCCGTCCGACTTTCAGTGCCCCAGGCAGCGGCCCCACAGGTCACGGGCGGCCACGCCCTCCCAGGTCCTCCACCCCAGCCAGACTGCCCAGGCCCGTTCTTTGGGCACTTTCTTTGTGAGGGTTCACTGACCGTCCCCCTGCCCACTGCATCCGCCTGGGAGTGTGTGTGTCCAGCCAGCGTGTGGCACAGGGCTGCTCGGGGCATCCTTGCTGCCAGAGAGGAGAATAAACATCAACTCGAAAGGGCCCGTGCAAACACCTGCCTGTTTTAAAGGCATGGGAACCGCCAGAGGAGTTAGCGGCTCACAGGACACGCAGCTGAGAAAGGCGAGGGTTCGATCCCAGGGCCACCTGGCCGAGGCTGTGTCCTGGGAACACAGGGGCCGTGGGTGGACACAGGGCCCAGGGCGGGGAGGGTCTGCAGAGGAGGGGCGTGATGGGAAGAGGTGGCCCCGGGTGAGGGTCCTCTGAGGGTTGATGGACAACGTGGGGCAGAAACAGAAACAGGGCTGGGAGGCAGGCCACAGGGGAGGGGCCACCATGGGGGAGGTCCGTAGCAAAGGGAAGGGGGTGCAGGGGACCCTGACTAGTGGGGTGGCAGCAGGGCAGGATGGGCGGTGCAAAGCCTGGAAAGACGGCCATTCTCCAGCCCCAAGGCCCTGAGAGCCTGTCTCCAGACACAGTGGCCCCACTGCTGCCCTTCCTAGAGGCCCCTGGGACCCCCAGCCCAGGCAGGTGCTGGTGCCTGCGGCTCACCCTTTAGGCCTCGCCTTCCCCGCCCCCAGCGCCTTCCAAATCCTGCCAGCGGCTGCCGCCCGTCTGTTGGGTTCCAAAGGCCTCCTCGGTAGCATCGTTGTTTAAGTGGTTGTTTAAGTGCCGCATGGCTGAGGCTCAGCCCGCAGGGGGAGGAGCAGGGGGTGGGGCACTTGGGGGCGGGGAGCGTGCTGGCAGGGCGCTGGGCGGGGGGCTGCTTCTGGAGGAGCCCCCCACTTGCCCTCCTCTGAGACCCCCATCTTGCATGAGGTCATTCATGCAGCTGCAGGTGCCCCCGCAGAGGGCTGGGGTGGGGTCGGCACAGGCCCGGGGGCAGGCCTGGGGCTTCCGCGCCCAGACCTCCGGGAAGGGCTGTGAGTTGCGCAGAGCTCCCTGGAGCCACAAAGCCAGCTGGGGCGGAGAGGGGGTGCCAGCTGACTGTTGCCCCATCTCACCAAGGAGGAGACTGTGCTTAGAGGGCATGGCCTGCACCGGCTCTCAGGACAGGGTCCCCCCCGCCACCGCCCCGCTCAGGAGGAGGTGACAGGCGTGGAGGTAAGGATGGGGTACAAGAATGGCAGGTGAGGCCTTTAGAGGAGACACGCCAGGTACAGGCAGGGCCTCTCTGTGGTGGGGCTGAGGCAGGTGCAGCTTCTGCAAGGTGCCAGGTGGTCACTCTCGCGGGCCCGCGTCCGGTGGGGCGTGGGGAGCGATCACTGCTCCCCGCGGGACTGCCCGCCCCTCTCTGGGACTCAGCATCCCCTCGGGGGGAGGACGCGGGCAAGCTTCCCCAGCAGGTGAGGGAACCCAGACGAGCAGCTGGGGGCCGATTCTCCTTCGGGTCCTCAGGTTTGCTGCTGGGCCCTCGGCCTTGGCTGGGAGCAGGGGTGCTTGCGGGGAGGAAGGGGAGGGAGCACACCTCCACCTGCCGGGGACGCCCAGGTGGGGATCCTGCTTCCTCAGGGCCTCTGCCGATGAGCCAGGGGCCCACTGGCGTCTTCACCGCAGCCATCACAGAGTCCACTGGGCCCCGGATGTGGGGAGCACAGAACTGGCATCCAGGTTCCTGACCTCGGGCCTGGGGTGAGGCTGGTTGTAACTTTCAGCAGGATGCTCTGGGGCCTCGTTAAGAGCGTGTCATTTGAGGAGCCAGCTGGTATCCCCGGGAAAAGCTTTCCAGGCCGAGGGAGCAGCGTGCAAACGCCTTGAGGTGGGATGAGACTGGCCAGAGCCGCAGCGGAGCCCAGAGGGCTGGCGGGCGAGCCAGGGTCCCCGGGTCCCCGGGGGCTGGGCTCTGACCCGGACAGCGGTGCCCTAAGGAGCTCTGCTGTTGGAGGAGGCCGCGGGGAGCTGCGGAGGACGGGGCGGGAGAGAAACGGGGGAGGGAAGGGCATGCACCGAGGTGGGGGCGTGGCCGGGACAGGGGAGCCTGCCGGACTCACCCGTGGATTGGGGTGAGGGAAAGGGGGTCCAGGGTGAGCCCGAGGCTTAGGGGCGGCGGATCGCCCCCTAGGACCTCTACTTTCTCATCTGTGAAATGGAGACTGGTCATCAGGGCCCACCCTCCCCAGGGCAAGTCTCTGCTGCCTCCTGCCCAGCAGAGCAGGGAGGCGAGGCCCCTGCTCTGACAGCCCTGCCCGAGGGAGAGCTCTCGGCCCCCCAAGGAGGGTGGCCTGTTTGAGCCCGCATGGCCCCTCACCCACTGCGGGCACCCTGGCCTCCTCCCTGCCCATTGTCGCTGCACCTGAGCCTCGGCTTTCTCGCCGGAGCTCATGGAGCCTCTCGTTTTGCAGGTTGATGCTGTCACCTGGCCTGCGTGGATGGACCGCAGAGCTTTGCACCTTCCTGCCTCTTGCCATGTGCCACCCCCCTGCCTCTGTGCCGGCCCTGGCTGAGAGCCCTAGTAAACTGCTGTGGTAGCCAGCCGCGGTGGGCACTTGTCACCATCTGTCACCTGTCGGTGGGCGGCAGCTTTCCGGCTCTGGGATCCCAGAGATGGAGCCTGGGCCGCTCGGGGGGGGGGGTTTGTGAGTGTGAGAGGCGATATGGGCGTGAAATGTGAGGTGGGGGAGGCCCGGGGACCGGCCTGTGGCCCAGGCCCAGCTGGTGATGCCCCGCCCAGCACCCCCCCCCCGCCCCGCCTGAAGGATCCCCTGGGGAGGATCCCGCCACCCCGTGGGAGGCCAGCGCAGCCGTGGTCCTGCCACTTGCTCCCCAAGGACCAGCACACAGCTCCTCACCCTGAGACGCAGGCGGGGGTTGGACGCGGCTCTGGGGCCCCGCTGCTCCCGACGTGATATCATAGCTTCTCTGCTTCTGGGTGCCCGGCCGAGGGGTGGGTACGGAGAAGGGGCGCCTGGGTGGGGAGAGCCTGGCCCGGGCTGCTCTCAGGGTCTCCCTCTCCTGCGGGAGTGAGGGCGTGGGGGAGGCATCCCTAAACAGGAGGGGCCGGAGCCAGAGAGGCCACTGGGAGCAGCCTGGCCCCTGCGGGGGCGGGGGAGGACAGGAAGCAGCCCCGCCGCCCGCTGTGCGCTGTGCAGAGCGGGTGCCAGGGAGGCAGACCGACCCCCCTCATTACAGGACTGGGGTCAGCATTGCCCTTCCCAGGCCCCGTAGTGCTCAGGGCCTCGTGAGGGTGAGGGCCGCACACCAGACCCCCAGGGCAGGCGGAGTCCACGGCCTCAAAATTCCAGAAAGGTCTGCAGGAAGCTGCTTCCTGCTCAGTGGTCCCTCAGCCCTCCAGCGCTCCCGGTCCCTCCCCAGCCCCAGTCTTCTGCTGAGAAGCGCCTGAAGCATTCCGGATCCAGGCTGCTTTGTCCCAAAGACTGCTTCAGTTTCGATGATTCTGTGAAGCTCTGAGTTTCTCGACACTTTCTTGCCCAGGGCCTGAGAAATGCGACACCACTGAGGTGTGGTCAGTGGCAGCGGGACAAGTGGAGCCGGGCAGACCCCAGGCTGCGGCCACTTCCTCAGCTTTGCTGCGGTGGCCACTGGCTGCCCAGGCCTGGGGTGTCTGGAGGAGGTGTCGGCTGCAAATTGGATTTTACGCCTCCCGGCTGCAGGTGTGAGGCCCTCGGGCCCTCGGGAGGCTTGAGGGGCAGCTGGGGGACACAACGCCAGCTGCAGCACGTCTGGCCAGGCTGGGGGTGGGCTTCTGAGGGGAGGGGCTTGGCCAGGGGCAGGGCAAGACTGGATATGGGTTTGCAGGGGCAGGAGATCACCGGTTCAGTTGTCTCCCACCTGGCCAGGAAGCCTGAGTAGCAGAGGACATTGGCTCAGGGTCCCGCAAGTTGAGGTCTCTGGGCTGGAGTTGTGGCCCCATTTTACAGGTGAGGAAATTGAGCCCAGAGGACATGCTTGCCTGCAGGGTGGGGAGGGAGCTTGGCTGCTGGGAGAACAAGGCCGGGCTGTGCCACGGCTCCCTCCCAGCTGCCTGACCTTGGGGAGTCTGGGGGTTGGCCTCTCCTGTGCCTGCATGGGCCCCAGCACCCCGTGCTGCTCGGTCAGCGCTGCTCGCTGGCGCTGGTGAGAGCAGGTGTTTCAAGGTGAGGAGTTCAGGTGGGCAGGCCGAGGGCAGCACGGGACCAGGAGGAGGGCGCCCGGGGCAGTGCTGATGTCGGTGGCAGCTGCCACCGCCCGGCCGGATTCTGAGAATCCCCACCTGAGAGTGACGTGTCACAGTGACCTTGAGCTTCTGCTGTCTGGAGCAGCCGCGAGGTCGAAAGCTGCACCAGCAGAAAGAGGCCCGCCCAGCAGGCGCCCATCTGGTGCCAGCACAGGACGGGCTGGGGTTGATATGACCAGCAGTATCCATGGTGCACCTCCTGGAACCAGCAGGTCTGGGTGGAAGGACCCCCACTCTGTCCCTCCTTCTCCTGGGAAGGCACAGAGAGGGACCGGGCTTCCCTAAGTCACACAGCATGTTACAGCAGAGCCGAACTTGGAACCGGTCTCCATGTCTCCAGGCCAGACGTGAGTTATGGGAACCCAGAGGTTGGTCACACTGAACTTACCTTTTGGGGAGAGTGGGGTGATGGAAAGAACACGGCTTTGGCACCGAGTGGGTGGACAAGAGGTGTTTGTGCAACGGGGGGGGGGGGTCGCATCTCAAGGACCCACATCCTTTCTCTCCCATTTCTCATCCATCCACGTCTCGACCTCACCCCCCACCCCCCCAGCCATCTCGGCATGCAGCCTGGGTGCTGGAGTCGCACAGCCCAGGGTCGCTCACAGCTCCCTCCCTGTGAGCCTCGGTTTCCCATCTGTAAAATGGGGCTGATAAATCCTCCACCAGGAGGCTGACAGGAGCCAGGCCTGCAGAGGGCTGGGGCTCAGATTCCGTCCCGCGCTGGCTATACCTGCACCCTCCTTGCTGCAGGAGCCCCCGAGGACCCTGCCACGGGGACCCTCTGCCCAGGAGCTGGACTCGGCACTTCAGGGCACCTTGGACCATGAGCCACTGATCTGCAAGAGCCCCCAGCTGAGCCAGCCTCGGGTGGGGGGCCACGTACAAGGAGCCTTTCCGCTCAGGGTGTACATTGTAAAATATATACAATTTCAATAACGCCTCCACTTAACAGGATACAACTCAGGCAAACAACCAAACAAAACAGAAGACAAAACAAAACAAAACAAAAACACCTTCCCTCTCCCTAAGGGAAGGCACTCCAGGTTCCATCCGTGCACTGTCGCTCTTAAGATATTTTCTAGAGCTGTCGCCAAGCCATGACAATATCCTGCAGTTTACGGACTAAACAACAAACACGACCACCTCTAATGCGGCCCGTGTAACACTGGGATGGGGCTTGAGGAGTAGAAAACATGGAGGGAATTCATTAAAGAGACAGCAGAGGGAGGACACCCAGCAAGTCCCTGTGGCGGTTATTATGGCCGTGTAACAAAACGCCCCCCAGCAATGGCACCAAACCTGCAGTTATGACGGGGCCCTGCAGGGACAGCTGGTCTCTGGTCCTGGGCCGGAGTCACCCGCAGGCTCGCTCAGCCACAGGCCTGCTGGTCATGCTGGCTGTTGGCTGGCACCCGAGCTGGGGCTGCGGGCCTGACGCCCGCACACGGCCCCTCCCTGTGGCCCGGGCTTCTTCATGGCTTGGGCCACTGGTCCCGGGAAGCAGTCCCAGAGCAAAAGCTGGGCAGAAATGGCATCCCTTTCTGAGACCCCGCCTCAGAAGTCACATAGCATCACCTCCACTGTTCTCTTGCATCTGCAGGGAGCAATGGTGAGCCTGCCCAGCTTCAAGGGGCGGGAGAGAGGCTTCACGTCTTGGGAAGAGTGGCAAGGTGGCCGTTTCTGCAAAGTCCGACTTCCTCCAATTCCCCCTTCACTTCCATCTTCTTTCACTGTGCGGGATCCATCCTTCATTCTGCAGGGTCAGGGTGTGGAGATGCCTGCCTGAATGGGGCTGTGGTGTCCTCCACTGGACACCACAGCAACACAAGCTGCTCCCACCCGAGACAGGTGGCTGACTCAGCCCCACTGCGGCAGAGCCGGGGCTGTGACCGCCAGTGGAGACAGTCCTCCCGGCTGTTAAGAGGGAGGCACTAGTTTGGGTGGTCCCTGGGATGGAAACGGTGTGACTCGCTGGGGGAAGTAACTTTCAGAGGCACAACCTCCATAGGCTCTGACCATGGGAGAGGGGGCTCTGGCACACACCCCGTCCTGCAGGACGTCACCCCACCTCATGGGTGCTATTCCTGGAGGGGTCTTGCCGGGGCCTCTCCATTGTGCTCAAGGCTAGCTGCTTCAGGGTGATGGGGAGACCAGTAAATCCTCTAGGCATCAGGCATTGTTTTGCTTTGAAAATGGTTTATTGGCCAGAAGATAAGGAAGGCTCTGGAGTCTCATGCACAGAAGTTCTTGCAGAGAAGCGGCCACTTGTCCTCAGTAGCTCAGAAACATCCAGCAGTCTTTCTAATCCGTTCAAGCATCTCTCTAGCCACCCTGCACACATCCATCCATCTATCCATCATTCCATCCCCCATCTACCAATCCACCTACATATCCACCCATCCACCTACCTATCCACCCATCCCCCCACCCCCATTCATCCGCCCATCCATTCCCCATCTGTCCCTTCAACCACCCACCCACCCATTTACTCTCTCGACAGTCGCATGTTCTAAGCACCTGCTTCTCACCTGGCCTTGGCCCAGGAAGTAAGCCAGGACCCCTGCCCACCAGAAGCCCCTAGTGTGGAGGGAGATTCATACATGTAACAGAGAAGCCCCAGCATGCTGCAGGAGGCATGGGGGGGTGGAAGTACCCAGAAACAAAGATGACCCAGCGCAGGTGGCTATGCGGGCTGGCTGGGGGCTAGGATGGCTTCCAGAGGAGGTGGCGCCTGAACTGCAGGCAGGGCAGGAACCTGTCACCTCCCTCCAGCCCAGAGTCACCAGGCCACCAGGCATCAGAGACCCAGAGCCGACTTTGGCCTGAAGTTTTTGTTCTCCCTTTAACCAAATCCCCTCTCCCTTCCCCCATGAATTTCCAATTTAAATACCCAAATTGTTTACTTGCTGAAATCAATTGACAAGGGATAAGCTTGTATTTGCCATTCGATTGACTATGGTACACTGTATGACAATTACAGCTTGAACGGATTTCTCTTTAATTTATTTTCCTCTTAACGTTCTCTTCCGCTGGTAATTCTGAGACTAATTGTTCTCGCCGTCATTCTCATCAACGGCGGGATAATGAACGGCTGCAGTGCAGAGGCTGCGCTCCCGAGCTGCCGGCCCTCGGGGCTCTGGCTCTGTGTCCCTGTGTCCCTTTCAGACTGCTCATGGCCTGGGACTGGAAGTTTCCACAAAACGTGTCTCCCCAGAGAAGGTTCTGCTGTCACGGCTCTGATGGGAGCTCAGGATGGGGCCGGCCAGGAAGGCTGAGGCCCTGCCTGCCCGGCCCTGCTCTGGAATTGTCACCCGGAGGGAGGTGGCAGGAGCCCCTTCCGGCTCCGACGGCCATGCTCCTGAGCGAAACTCTCCTCCTCTCTGGGCCTCAGTTTCCCCAGCTGTGAGATGGGCCTTCCCTCCCCATCTCTGTGCCCGCGCTGCCCCATGTTGTCCTGCCTGGAGAGCCCTTCCCATCCTGACGCACAGTCACAGCCGCCCCGGGAGATGCTCCCTCCTCTTCTCGCCCTCCCACCCTCACCTCCAGGGGGCCTCTCAGCTCTGGGCTCTGTCCTGGGGGCCACTGCGAGCCAGGCATGGGCCAACTCGGGGTGCAGGTGGGCGTCACCCCGGCCCCGCTTTGCAGATGGGCCACGGAGGCTCGGAGGGACCAGACAAGGCTGCAGACTGGCCGCTGGGCAGCGCTGGACCCAGGGTTGGATCCTTTCCCATTGGGCCACTGCCTGCCTGAGGACACCTGCCGCTGCCTCCCTGGGGGCCTGCCAGGCATCCTGATGGGGCAGGGGGAGCCTTCCCAGAGCCCCTCACCCACTCTGTGCCGTTCACTGGGCTCGAACACCTACGCCCTGCCTGCTGGGGAGGGATGGGGGAGCGTAGCCTCCCCAGGTGCCCAGACGGCCAGGTGGTGACCCTGCTGGTGAGGCCAGCAGGGCCTGAGAGGCCGTGACCCCATGGCCGCCCGCCTGAACATGACAGCTCCCTCCGGCTGTGTCTCTGTGTGTACACAGCTGTGTGCGCATGTGTGTGTGTGATGACGGCCGCTCAGAGCCTGGTTGTGTGGTGTCCTGACTCAGGCCCGGCCTGCCGGGGGGCCCTGGACAGTTAGTTCACTGCCTGTCTGGGCCTGTTTCTCATTCGTGACGCGGGGTGTGGGTGAGGGACGTCTGTGTGGCCTTTCACAGATGACAAACATTGTCTGACCCTCACACACGGGTGGGGCAGGGGGCTAGTCACCCGCCTGTGACAGACCAGGGGACTGCGGGTGTGGCCCAGAACCAGCCTCTGCCCCCGGCTCACCCTCCACCCCTGCCCATCCTGGCACTCGGGAGATGAACAGCTTCCCAGGGCTCCGAGCGGATTCATGTGGATAGATGTATCCATATAGTAGGTACCTGTGGAGACGCCTCTGCTGAAAAATTCCCACACAATGGGGACTTTCTGCTATTTTGGGATATATGGATCCGTGCAGGAGCCGGGCTGCCATTTCCATCACGGTGCCACGTCTGTGAGAAGGAGAATCGATAGCAGAGGTGCGAGAAAGGGGGTGGGGACGAGCGAGAGGGAGCCGTGTTGAGCCTGGCACTGGGAGGTCAGCCCCGCAGGCTTCCGGAAAGATCGGGGTGGGGAGGGCGTCCCGCTTGCCACCCCTGGCCTCACTGGAGCCGCCCCAAATGAGGTCGGCTGGGGTGTCGGGGCCACTGGGCTGGGAGATCAGCTGACCCCATGGGTCACAGGGGCAGGAGAGCACCCCCAGGACGTGGCCACAGCCGGGCATGGGGCAGGCTCTTGCCCAGTCACTGGGGTTTCTTCCCGCCATTGTGTGCGATGGAATGGCACCCCCATCGCACATAAGCCCAGTGAAAACCTCACAGTCTTGCTTTGCTGGGGGTCCACCCTCGGCCCTTGGCCTGCTGACCCCCTGTGGGAGGAGGGTCAGATTCATCTCAGTGCAGATGGTTGGAGCCCGGCTTGGGGTCCTGGCACAGGCTCAGATCCAGCTCTGCCGTTTCTCTGACACTCCAACCTCGGAGAGTCAGTTTCTCAACTTTAGCTTCCTTATCCGTAAAATGGGAAAATAATCCCTTTCTTTAAAAGCGCTGAGCAGATGACATTAGAGAGTCTAGAAAGGTACTTGATAAATGTGGCCCTTTTCTGCCAGCGCTGCCTGCAATGGGCTGGGCCGCAGAGTGGGAGTGCCCGTCACAGGAGCTGGTCAGAGCCCACTGTGCCCCAAGGCCTGGGATACTGGCAGAGGGGGCCCCAGAAGCCCTGCCAAGTGGGGATCAAAAGAGAGTGCAAGGCCCCCCCCGGAGACTGGAGTGACCCAGCCCTGCTGAGGACCACAGAAGTCCTCCTAAGATCGCACTTCACTCTCGTGCGTTGCGGCCGGGAGGCACCTTCTCTGTGCTTCTGCCCCGAGCCGGCGGTTGAGGGGGTGGTAGCCACGGCTCCCAAGGGGAGCGCACGGTGCAGTGAGATGCCAGGAAGACTGAATGCAATCACACACCAGGTGTTATGTATGTGACGCCCTGTGAATGCATTGATCCCTCGGGGATCGGTTATGAGTCAGGTAACAGACCAGCTTGTAAATGAAATATATTGGACAGCGTAGGCAGCCTGGCTGGGTGTCAGCTTGAGGGGAATAGGGCAGATTTATGAGGACTTGTTTCAGGCAGGGTGGCCGCAGCACCCGCCGTTCACCCAGCACCATTGCCACTGCTGAACTCACACACAGACCCCCAGGAGCTGGGAAGTCCCACATCACGAGGGCCGCATGTTCCAGGGACTTGCCAGGGGGTTACCTGTGTCCTCTCCAATGACCCTCACACCCAGGAGTCTGGCATCATCATCCCATTGCAGCTGGGCCAACCAGGTTCAGAGACGTTAAGTGGCTTGCCCTGTGTCACACAGCAAAGGAGCATACAGCGTTTCAAAGTCAGATAGATGACTTGTGCCCCTCCCTTCCCAGTCAGCTCTTCTGAGCCAGGTGAGGGGGATACAAGCAGGAATGGGGCCCCTTGGGGGGTCCCAGCTGAGCCCCAGTACTTGGCCTGTGTGACCTTGACCTCGGCACCAGGGCAGGGAGCCTCCCAGAGATGTGCAGAGCCAGCCAGGCCACACACAGGATCGCAGGGAGGGGCTGAGCGAATGAATGGGGTGGGGGTCTGGGCGAGTCTCCATCTCTGGGCTCAAGACCTGCCTGGGGGAGAAACAGGGGTCAGTGTGACCAGGGTCAGAGCTCAGAGCACAGCACTGAGACAGAATGAAGTGTCCTGGGCCACACGAGGTCAGATTTCTAATCTCTTTGGCCCCGTTGCTCCACCCCTTAGCTGAATATTTGACCAAGGATACCAGGAGGTGCACATAATCTTCTGGCTCCGCCCAGGCCCCTCTGAGACAAGAGCGCTCTGCCCCTCCCCCTGCTGAGGTCTCTGTCGCCGAGGGAAGCCCTAGTGAGCACCTTTGGCGGGGGTGGGTGGGTAGTGGGAGAAGGAGGAGGGGCCCGTTCATCTCTCTTCATGTCTCTCCCTCAGCTTCACCAGCTCCTCAGTGATCTTTATGGCGATCAGTTGTTATATCTTCAACTGATATGAGTGATCTCAATGGTTCTTAATGTTCCGTATTAAATCTCTCGTGTAAAGTATCTTTAATGTTCAGCATGAAGCCCCTAGTCATTGCCAGTAGTGCCGCCACAGAGGCCTTGACAGGGCCGTGAGTCCTTCAGGGTGGTAGTGAGGGGTCCTGGCCCCTGGGTCCCCAGGTCAGTGGGGCAGGAGTCTCTCCCCAAATCCTGCAGCTGGAGGATTTTATGATGGGAACTGAGACTTTCAAGAAGAACACAGTCGAGGTTTGAGGTTAGAGCAAACACATGGTGTTAGTTGTCTTGTTTCTGCTGTAACAAATTGCTACCAATTTGTGAGTAAAAACAACACCTCTTCATTTCTTACAGCTCTGGAGGCCAGGAATCCCAGATGAGTGGACTTTAGGGGCTGAAATCCAGGTGCTGGCCGAGCTGGTTTCTTTGCAGGTTCCGGGGGACAATGTTTCCTCGCCTGTTCCAGCTCGGGGAGGCCCTGCATCCCTGGGCTTGTGGGGGCATCAGTCCCGTCCCTGATTCATTATCACTCTGCACTCCTGTCCCCCACCCCACCCCTTAAAGGGCCTTTGTGATTACAAGTGGGGCCCCTGCATAATCCAGGGAAATCACCCTTTCAAGCCCTCACTGTAAGGTAGGCCGGCAGGTGCTGTGGGACAGGATCCACAAGGCATGCAGTGCAGCCCTGCAGGTGGGGAGGAAGGCTGGGGCTGTGGAGAGGTACCCGGGATCCCCATCCTGCCTCCCCCTTCGTGGGCTGGGGCACTGACCCTTCCCTAGGCCCAGTGCTTGTGGCTAAGGGCAGCCTCCCTCCTGAGATTCCTGTGGCCTATGAGTGACCCCAATATGGACAGCGAGGACCTCGCCTCGGCATCCAGGGCCAGGACAGGCTCTGGCCCAGATGTCGCACACTCTGTTGACCCAGCGTCCTCCCACAGCCCTTGCTCTCCTGCACACTCAGTGCTCCTTTGGGGTGCAATCCCCTTGCATCCCTTTTCCATGGGCAAACTCTTATTCATGCTTCAAGACATGGTTTTGGTGTCTCCTCCTCCAGGAAGTCTTCCCTGATTGTGCCCACCCTACACAGCTCCTCCCACCCCTTGGGGGCTCCCTGTGAGCTGTGCCCTTGCCCAAGGCTGCTTTCCCTGCCCCGAGCAGCTGCCCGACCTTTTCTAGGGGGGCTTTTCCTGGCTGGGCTGAGGAGCTGCTGGTGCAGGGCTACCTGCTTGCATGGCCCCATTATCTCACATGTAATTGATGCTTCCCATCACTCTCCTGTCTTCTTGGAACAACTTCAGGGTTTATTGAATCTGGAAAGAAAAGAGAGAGAGAAAAAGAGAGCCAGGTACATTGCACAAATCAGTGGTTCTGACAGTTTTATTAAATAATGGGGCAGTTTGGTCATGTTGTAAAATAAGGAGGCAGGGGCCAGGGCTGGAGACGTGGAAGGAGGAGTCTGGTCTCTTCCACAATTGCCCTTGGGGTCTCCTTCATCTGTGGAAGATGGGGGTTCAGCTCCAGGTCTCCCTCCCAATTGGCAGCTGGGCGACCACAAGCGGTGGCCAGTCCCTGAAGGCCCGGAGCCACCCTCGCTCCCCTTCTGGGCCAGGTGGCTGCCGTTCTCCTGTCCTGCTGCCAGGGTCACTGAAAAGTGCCGGGAAGCCATGTGACTTTCACAGGGAAGGAGAGGAGGGCAGAGGCCAAGGGGAGAGCCAAGAAGGGGAAGGAACCCATGTTTCCAGAGGCTTACTGTGCACCAGGAACAAGCCACTGGGCGCTAGTGACAAGGAGCCCCTGGCAGACAGGGCAGCCCCCAGCTCCCAGGTAGGCAAACAGGCTGCATCCAAGTGGGGCGGCTCCCCTAAGGTGGACACTGGTGCCAGAGCCGGCTGCGTGGCGCGTCGGTGCCTTGGCTTGTGTGGCCCTGCTGTGGGGTGACAACAGTGGACCAGGGGCGTGGGGTCGTGAGCCCAAGGATGCCCCCCCGTCTCCATCCCACCTGACGCCTAGGGAAAGTGAGGCTCAGACATGTGGCCTGAGTCCACGACGCCAGCTTCCTGTACCCGGGCACTGGGGTGAAGTAGAGCCAGTCCCGCACCTCGAGGGGCTGCCTGAGGAGGAGACAGATGAGTGCAAGCATGGAAGGTCCTGGATCAAATAGCGCGGCCCATGGGGAGCCTGCGCCATTGGTCATGTTTACCCATGGTGCCTGATTTTCACACTGATTCTCACCCCAAGCCAGTGAGGCAGTGGAGTAGGCACAGTTAGTGGCCCAGAGAGGTTATGACGCTTGCCTGGGACCACACAGCTCAGGAGAGTCGGAGACTGGGCAGAGGCAGGGCCCAAGCCCTCTCACCCAGCAGTGCCCCTATGGTACCCGCAGCACCGCCCCATGTCCCCCAGGGGCCCTGAGGCAGCAGGATGGACCCTCACCTGGTGGGAGCCTCATCTGCTCCCTGCCTTGGGCAGCACCGCTCAGCACGGCATGCCAGGCTTCTGATGCCGGCCCCCGGGCAGGAGAGGCAGAGACAAACCAATGGGACGTCAAGGGCTCCAGCAACATCTTGGGTAAGTTGTCCATAAACCAGAAATAATTGATCTACAGGCTGGCAAGACACCCAGCAGAATACCAAGGTATTTGCGGCTTTTCTGCTTAATAACCCTCAACTCTTCTGGGCAGCTGACGGGCCTGGGGTCTGGCTTGGTCTTTGCAAGACTGGCAGAGTCCCAGGGGTCCAGGGGTGGGTGGGCCCTTCCTCTGGGAGCCCCGGGGCCCTGAGAGGCCGAGGCAGGCGCACCCTTACTGGTGTCCATGGAGCCGCGCTTGTACATTGGGGGCTGGGGTCACAGAGGTCAGCTCACCCCTGTCCATGGGCCATGCAGGCAAGATTCCACTGAATTACAGCCAAAAAAAAAAAAAAATCAGAACAAAATAATGGTCAGTAGAAAGTGACTTTCTCATTTCCCCGACACACAGGCAGCTCCTCAGCGTGGGAACGGGTGGGGCTGTGGTTTTGTGGAAACGGCAGCAGGCATCTTGGGGTGTTCCCGACAGGGAACCGGGGCCCTGCTGCAGCGGCCCCGGGAAGGCGGCTCCCTGTGTGTCTGCCTCCATGCCTGATTCCTTCTTCAGGGACTGCAACCAGACTCAGATTTGCTTCTCCTCCCACACGCTCCCGTGCAGGTCCCCATCCCCGCTTCTCTGCTTCAGAGCCTGGGGAGCACTGAAGAGCCCGACCCCTAGGGCCTGCCGTCCTGCCTAGGGCTTTGGGCCAAACTCCCTGGGTCCATTGTTAAGTCACTCAACAAACACGCACGGGTCCCTCTCTGAGGTGAGCCCTGTGTGCCGGCAGAGCCCCTATGGAAATCAGACAAAAACCCCAGGAAAGGACCCAAGGGGCTGGTGTAGGCCCGGGGAGGACGCAGGGCAAGGAGCCCCAAGGGGGTGGGTTTCAGGTGGAGAAACCAAGCAGAGGCCCAGGGTGGGCTCCTTCTGCTTCTTTAGAGCCTGCCACCCGCAGCCTGCCATCAGGCACCAAGGCCACCAGGGACCTGGGGCTCAGTGGGGGGCGGCGGGTGGGGGTGGAGGAACCTGTCCCGTCCCACGTGTGTGCCAGCACCTGTGGAAGGGAGACGAGCCCCCTCCCGGGACAACTTCGCATCTGTCTACTCGAGACCTGCGTCTCGCCCCAGGGCCTCTAGGAAGGGGCACTCTGTGCCTGAGGCTGCTGACAGGACCAGGGGCTCTGGCTCCCTGCTGGGCTGACCTCCCACCTCTGACCCCTGACATGCTGGAGCAACGCCAGATGGACAGATTGCCTGTGCGGCAGAAGACCCGAACAAAGTAAGTTGAACACGTCTTTGAAGGAATCCTCTCCCCCGCCCCCGTGCCGGCTCCCTCCCTCAGGCTGTCTTCTCTAAATAGACCAAAACATGGTAATTTTATGAACAAATCAAGCCATGCATTATACATTTTTATGTTCTTAAGTTAACAAAGTGACTTGGAATCTATAAAAGGCACCAAAATAAGTATTGCATTTATTTTTGCCTTCCTGAATGGCCCTCTCATCCCTTGCTGGCCCCCCCCCCCCCCCCCACCCCCACCACCATGGCCCTGGGTGGGCCCTGGTTTCACCTCGCCCCACAAGTCTGGGCCCAGCCCCATCACATACTGGCGGCCAGGTGACCCTGCCCCTCCCCCCAGCCTTCTCAAGGCCCCCTGAGGCCCTCTGACATGCACATGCTGGGCAGAGTCCCCAGCCTAGCACTTGAGGCCTGCAGAGTTCAGTCACCTCCTGCATCTCCCGTCCCTGAGTCTCCACATGAGACGTACTGATCCCTCTCCCCTCCCCGAATACTCCACACCTCTGTGTCCGCCTAAAATGCACCTCACCTGCCCTTTGATCAGCTGGTGAACTCCTCCCCATCCTTCAAAACCCAGCTCAAATGTCCCCTCCTCTGTGAGATCTCCTGTCAGTCAGCACGCTGACAAGTGCCCGCCAACTCTTCTCAAAGCCAAAGGACAGCTTAGACTGCCGGACCAGCAAGTGCAGACTGGGAAGGGAGGAGTTGGGGGTGGTGGTCTGCAGAGGCTCATCCTGAGAAGATGTGGAAGGAGAGAAAACAGCCTGGGGGTGAGGGGCCGCCCTGGTTTGGGGTGGCTGGCATGGTCAGCAAAGATGAGGTCACGGGGGTCCCATGCCCCAGCATCCTGTCACGACTGAGCATGCCCTGGCGTTGGCCTGAGTGCCCACGGCCTGGAGGCCCACTTAGCCCCAGGCGCTGACCTGAGCCCTGCCCTCGTGGCCTTCTCTGGGCGACGATGATGTCAAAGGCCTGGTCGGGGGACAGTCTGTTCTGGGCTGCCCTGGAGGCAGAGTATGTGGCTCAGAGTTCAAAGGCCAGCTGTCCCTTGCTGAGCGTGTGGCCCTCGGCAGGACTGGCTCTCAGACCCGAGGCCGCGGGGGCCCAGGGGTGATGCTGCCCTGGCGAGAAGCGAGGGGGTTCATCCTGTGTGCCGAGGCCCTGCTCTGGGCTGGCGCCAGGCCTGCCACTGGACATTCATTTTGGTTTCCTCCGACTGCGGCCGGGAAAGTGAAGATGTGAGTGCCTGCGTTGCGGTGCCCTCACCCTGCGTCCAGGAGTCTGGGGCAAACGTTGTCCCCTGGACCTCTGAGTGGGGGATCATTTTGCTAATGGGGGCATTTGGCAGCAGGCGGTGTCTGGAGAGGGAGGCCAGGTGGGCCCGAGGCCGGCAGCCAACCCATCTGGGATCCAGGCTGGTGAGCGGGGTGAATGGCGGGTCAGCAGGCTGCCGGGCACCTGCTGCCCTGTGTGAGCGCGGGGCGCCTGCTGACTGCAGCGGCATCCGAGGCCCGCGCTCTACCAGCCCAGGCTGGTGCGGGCGGGGCCGGTGCGGGCGGGGCCAGTGCGGCTCAGCGCAGGAGGGGAGGACAGGGGGCCAACTTTCTCGCCAGGACCAGGGCCCTGAGCTTGGCCTATGGGGGCCTACCTGTGTGTGTGTGTGTGTGTGTGTGTGTGTGTGTGTGAGAGCACGCGTGAATGTGCTCGCATACGTGTGTGAGCAAGCGTGTGTGCACGTGTGCGCGTGTGCACAGATGTGTCCGTGTGTGAGTGTGGGTGTGCGCGCCCGCGAGTGTACACACAGTTAACCTGCTTAGCGCAGACGTGTGGCTCTCTGTGCCCAGCGCTCCCACTGCCCCGTGCTGACCGCAACCAGGCGTCCAGAGGAGGGCGTCCAGCTTCCTCTCGGGTCTTCGGCGATTGCTCCGGTGGGTGGGTCCTGAGCCCACAAGTCGATCTCCCTGGGGGTTTGGCCTTGTCACCCCTCCGGGAACAAGTTTGGGGCGGCCCGGGGGCCCCGGCTCCTGCCTTGGGGAGGCCCCCTGGGAGGAGATCAGCACAGGGTGTGGCGGACCTGATGGAGAGCGAGAGGGGCCCCGCCTGGGAACCTGCTTTGGGCCTCTCCGCCCCCAGCCAGCGGGCTCATGCCTGCGCCCCAGCGTCAGCCTCCAGCGTCTTCGGAGAGCGCTGTGGGGCTCGCGCAAAGCCCACGCTCCTGGTCACCCTCGGGTCCAGCGAGGCTGCCTCTCCAGGGAGCAGGTCCGCGATCCCTCGCTCGGAGAGGCCACTTGCTGCCCTGCCCCTTGCTCTCCTCTCACGGGAGCAGCTGACCTGCCAGCCAGCTCTGAGCACCCTTCAGAAGGAGGCGTCCTTGGGTGGACCTTGTGCTTCTCCCCGCAGCTGGGCTCACAGTCTGAGTCACCGAGGGCTTAGAACAGGGACACTGAGGCCCCGGGGGACGCCTTCCCCTCGGATCTCACTCCCCCCACCCACCCCCCATTCAAAGAGGAGGAGGAGGAGCCTTGTCTTCCAGTGGGCAGGGTCTGCACGCGGAGGGGTCGCGGGTTCTGTGGCTGCTCTCCAGACCTTCGGGGCTCGTCTGGCCCCGGCCTGTGGGGCTGGGGCATAGGGAGGGGACTTTGGCCTCCAACGGGGCCCAGAGATCAGCTACGTGTCCTGAGCTGGATGGGGGCCCCGCACAAACCCATCTAAGCCCGATGAGCCCTTTGCTGTCCTGGCTCCAGGGTGCACCCATCCCAGCTCCTCGGGGAGCCCTCGTCAGGGGAGGGCCTGGGCTTGGGGACCGTTGGGCATTCCTGGGTCCTTTCCTCAGACGCTGGCGCAGAATACCACCCTGCATCCACTCCAGCAGGGCATCTGTGCGAGCAGTTGTTGAGTGGTGAGCGCTTTACTGAATTCCCCACTGAATGACCTCATGAATGAACGGCAAGGTGGACGCAGGGGGGCAGGGAGGGGGGAACCTCCAGGCTGCTCCCTGTGCAGGGGTTGCTCCGGGGCTCCCTTGCCGATGGCTACTGTGCTCCGGCTCAGGCAGCCTCTGCTTCTGACCGCTTGGTAAACTCCAGGTTCACCTCCTTTCTGGAGGTGCCCCCTTGGAGGAGCCTGAAGCAGCCCCTGTGTGTCTGGCGGCCTTTCTGGGCACCCAGCCCAGCTGTCTCTTGTTTTCTGGGTCTCCATCCCAACTTTGGTATGTTTTTTCTCCATAAGTGGTATTATTTACTTGCTAAAAATGCTCTCCTCCCCATGCTCCCCGGGAGGCTTTGATAAACAAGCCTTCCCACCTCCCGACTGACCCCTAGCCTCCCTGGGGAGATGCAGCGGGCCTGAGACAGCCCTGGGGGAACTGAACAGCCGGCAGAGGAAAGGAACAGACGGAAGCCCGGGCCAGGCAGGGGCAGCCTGAGCCGGCGGAAGGACCCACCCTGCCCCCATGCTGTGGGACTTGGGCAGCCCTACTCGGCCTCCACAGCCCCGAGCCGTCAGACCTCACGGGTGGGAGGGACTGTGAAAGTGCCCCAGCCCACCGCCCCCCACCAGAGGGTTGAATCCTTCTCCCGAGTCACCAAGTTAAACCCTCTGAGGATGGGGGCCCCCCAGCTCACCGCCACCAGTCCCCTGAGGGCCTGTGCCCCTGGAGGGTAACCACGGGATGGGCCCTGGACATCCGCCCTTCCTGTGCGGCATGCAGGGGACCCAACTCTATCTCTCAGCTTAGAGCTCTGAGCCGCCCTTAATCCCATGTGGGCCACTGTCCGTGACCAGGCGGTTACAACCTCAGGGTGCAGAGATCCCCAAAAGCCTTTATCCTGTACCCCAGGCACCAGAAGGAGGCCACCCCTGCCTCTGCAGGGTGTGCTGGTGACGGGCTCAGCATGGCCTGAGGGAGGGTCCCCTTGAACCCTGCCATGTGAGACTCAGTTATGACCTGCTGTGTGCAGGCTCCATGCTGGGTGACAACCAGGGGACAAGGACGTAGCCCTGTCGGCAGATCCCGCGCAGGTGGGAGCAGACAAGGAGACAGAGGGCTGCGGGCTGGGCACAGGAAGGGGGAGGTCAGCCGGAGGAGGTGGACCAATGCTGCCCCCGGGTGGGCAGGATCCTGTCCCCCCCCTCTTCTCCTGGGGAATCCCTGGGATGGGGAGCAATCACAGAGAAGCCCCTGAGGGGAAGGGGGTGGGCTCCCGAAGGCCTGAGGAAGCTTGCAAAGGGCCCGGGCTCATGCATGGGTGGCAGGGCAGGGGCCGCAGCCTGAGCGTGGCTCTGGCTCTGGGGTTTAGGGGAGGGCGGGGAAGGGCCCTCAGGTAGGAAAGAGCAGGTGTGGAGTCAGGAGAACTTGTTTGCATCCTGGCTCTGCTGCTCACCAGCGATGGTCTGGAGCCTGGCCCCCCTGGATCACCCCCACTCTGTCCTCATCTGGGAAATGAGCTCCTTGGGCAGTGGCGTGCTTGAGGCAGGCAGGAAGGTGACAGTGTGTGGGAGCTGGGGCTCCGGCGACATGGGGTTCCCTGCTTCTTCTCCAGGCAGGATGGGGGCAGGGAGGCAGGCAGACCTTCAGCCCAGATTAGCAATGGCATTCTTTATTTGTTCATTCATTCAATCATCCACTCATTCTTTCATTAATTAATTCATTCAAAATCTTGATTGAACATCTTCTGTCCGTGGTACAGTGTTCTAGGTCCTGGGTATTCTCCCTCTCCTGGGAGAGAGAGGCAAGAAAGTAGACAACAAACCAGCCATCGGAGAGGTGCTGTGAATACACTGAAGCAGGTTAGAGGTGGCTGGTGGGAGGACTGTGCTACCTGAGGTCTTGGGAGGCCTCCCTGAGGAGGGAGCACTCGGGCTGAGTCCTGAATCCAGGCCAGTGAGGGTCTGGTGAGTCAGGCCGCTACGGGCTGGTGGGACCCTGTCAGGACTCACGGGGATAATGGTGACGGTGATGAGGAGGAGGGTGGTGAAAGTTAACATTTGTTGACCTTAACTAAACGGTGGCTCCAACACTTGGCCATGTGTCATTAACTCATGCAATCCTCACAGTGAGACAGATGCTGGTATCTATCCATTTCACAGATGAAGAGATTGGGGTCCAGAGAGGAGCAGTCACTTGCTCACAGTCCCATGGCTACTAGTGATGGAGTCAGAGTTTGAACTCTGCAAGACTGACCTTGGAACGCCTGCTTTTAACCAAAATTTCTAAGAAAATACAGCTGGCTCACTTGCCTCCTGGGCTCGCTCCCCTAGAGATGCCACCAGCAGCAGCCTGCCTGCGCTTCCCTAATCATTATTGGGAATGGCTCGATTCGTCTTTGTCCAGCTTGCACTTTCCCCCGAAGTCTGAAATAACCTCGACATTAACTTGCTGATTATACCCGCAGTGAGCCACGGTGTGAACGCCTGTGATATTCTAATACGTTTCCAAGGGAATTATTGTAATGTGCTAAATGGGAGATTTAAATGTTACTTGTTCCCCTGCAATCTATGAACTGCTTTATGAAAAAGTCATAACTGAAATAATTGAAGTGTCAGAAAGAAAAAGAAAAGGATAAGAGCCAATCAACAATTCTCTCATCACTTACACATCATCCCGATTTTCTCTGGTATTTTGGCAACTCACCAATCCTTGAATATTGCTCTGGACAGAGGGAAAGGGGAGAAGGGAGAGAATCACAGAATCACAGCTGTTACAGATGGGGGGCCTCCGTTATCTCTGCTAAGCCTCTGGCTTTATTCAGGTAGTGGGTTCCGCATCCCCAGAGGTATCCATGCACCCCATGCATGGCCTCCTGGACTAGGTGCTAATGCAAGGATCAATGTATTCTATGGTTGGTGACCCAGGAGAGCCCCAAGGTTCCTTCCAGCCCTGAGCTTCTAGGGTTCTCAGAGCTTAGGTCTGGTCCAGAGAAGAAAAGTGACTTCCCCATGGCCACACAGCAGAATCCAAATGAGTCCAGATGTTGGAGTGTCTAGTCCTGAGTCTTTGTGGACTGAGTTCAGGGAGAGAAGCTGGGAAGGATTATAGTGGGTGGGGTGGGGGGGGTCAGATGTGGTGGAGATGGGGAGAGAGTGGAGGGAAACCTTGACTGCTAGGTCAGGGTGTGTGTGTGTGTCTGTTTAAGAGCTTTGAAGAGTTAGCTCTGCAATTCACAGGGATGCATAATACATTGAAGGAACACTGAGTGGCGTCAAGGCCAGAAATGATCTCTGGCCAGGAGCCCAGACTCTACCAAGAGCCTGGCTTGGACTGTGGGGCTGGCAGCCTGAGGGAGAGTCCAGGTCTGGGCCGAGCACATCTGGCCTGAGTCTCGCCCTCGGAGCCCATGCTACAGGTCAGTAGGGGAAGTAGCCTGTAATATTAGCAGGGTGTAGTAATAGCAGGGTGCAACAATAGCGGGCTGTAATAATAGCAGGGTGTAATATTAGCAGGATGTAATAATTAATAGCAGGGTGTAATAATAGCAGGGTGTAATAATAGCAAGGTGTAATATTAGCAGGGTGTAATAATAGCAGGGTGTAATAATAGCAGGGTGTAGTAATAGCAGGGTGTAATATTAGCAGGATGTAATAATTAATAGCAGGGTGTAATAATAGCAGGGTGTAGTAATAGCAGGGTGTAGTAATAGCAAGGTGTAGTAAGAGCAGGGTGTAATAATAGCAGGGTGTAATAATAGCAAGGTGTAGTAATAGCAGGGTGTAATAATAGCAGGGTGTAGTAATAGCAGGGTGTAATATTAGCAGGGTGTAATATTAGCAGGGTGTAATAATAGCAGGGTGTAGTAATAGCAGGGTGTAATATTAGCAGGGTGTAATATTAGCAGGGTGTAATAATAGCAGGGTGTAGTAATAGCAGGATGTAATAATAGCAGGGTGTAGTAATAGCAGGGTGTAGTAATAGCAGGGTGTAATAATAGCAGGGTGCAGTAATAGCAGGATGTAATAATAGCAGGGTGTAGTAATAGCAGGGTGTAGTAATAGCAGGGTGTAATAATAGCAGGGTGCAATAATAGCAGGGTGTAATAATAGCAGGGTGTAGTAAGAGCAGGGTGTAGTAATAGCAAGGTGTAGTAAGAGCGGAGTGTAATAATAGCAGGGTGTAGTAATAGCAGGGTGTAATATTAGCAGGATGTAATAATTAATAGCAGGGTGTAATATTAGCAGGGTGTAATAATAGCAGCCTGTAATAATAGCAGGGTGTAGTAATAGCAGGATGTAATAATAGCAGGGTGTAATAATAGCAAGGTGTAGTAAGAGCGGGGTGTAATAATAGCAGGGTGTAGTAATAGCAGGGTGTAGTAATAGCAGGGTGTAGTAATAGCAGGGTGTAATAATAGCAGGGTGTAGTAATAGCAGGGTGTAATATTAGCAGGATGTAATAATTAATAGCAGGGTGTAATATTAGCAGGGCGTAATAATAGCAGCCTGTAATAATAGCAGGGTGTAGTAATAGCAGGATGTAATAATAGCAGAGTGTAATAATAGCAAGGTGTAGTAAGAGCAGGGTGTAAAAATAGCAGGGTGTAATATTAGCAGGGTGTAATAATAGCAGGGTGTAGTAAGAGCAGGGTGTAATAATAGCAGGGTGTAGTAATAGCAGGGTGTCATAATAGCAGGGTGTAATAATAGCAAGGTGTAATAATAGCAGGGTGTAATATTAGCAGGATGTAATAATTAATAGCAGGGTGTAATATTAGCAGGGTGTAATAATAGCAGCCTGTAATAATAGCAGGGTGTAGTAATAGCAGGGTGTAATAATAGCAGGGTGTAATAATAGCAAGGTGTAGTAATAGCAGGATGTAATAATTAATAGCAGGGTGCAATAAAAGCAGGGTGTAATATTAGCAGGGTGTAGTAATAGCAGGGTGTAATAATAGCAGGGTGTAGTATTAGCAGGGTGTAATAATAGCAGGGTGTAGTAATAGCAGGGTGTAATAATAGCAGGGTGTAGTAATAGCAGGGTGTAGTAATAGCAGGGTGTAATAATAGCAAGGTGTAGTAATAGCAGGGTGTAATAATAGCAGGGTGTAATATTAGCAGGGTGTAATAATAGCAGCCTGTAATAATAGCAGGGTGTAGTAATAGCAGGGTGTAATAATAGCAGGGTGTAATAATAGCAAGGTGTAGTAATAGCAGGATGTAATAATTAATAGCAGGGTGCAATAAAAGCAGGGTGTAATATTAGCAGGGTGTAGTAAGAGCAGGGTGTAATAATAGCAGGGTGTAGTATTAGCAGGGTGTAATAATAGGGTGTAGTAATAGCAGGGTGTAATAATAGCAGGGTGTAGTAATAGCAGGGTGTAGTAATAGCAGGGTGTAATAATAGCAAGGTGTAGTAATAGCAGGGTGTAATAATAGCAGGGTGTAATATTAGCAGGGTGTAATAATAGCAGGGTGTAGTAAGAGCAGGGTGTAATAATAGCAGGGTATAGTAATAGCAGGGTGTAATAATAGCAGGGTGTAATAATAGCAAGGTGTAGTAATAGCAGGGTGTAATAATAGCAAGGTGTAGTAATAGCAGGGTGTAGTAATAGCAGGGTGTAATATTAGTTGATTCTGGCAGCCCTACCAAATTCCCCAATTTTTCCCGCCATTTCCCGACAGCACACCATCAGTGAGGTTGTGGGGGGTGGCCTGTGGGGCAGGCACAGCCCTCTGCAGACTTGTCTGGGGGCTCTTTCGACCTCGGGGCTCAGAGTCACCAGCGGATCTGGTTAACGTGCAGTGTTTTCACGGGACAAGCCTGGGTGGAGCCTGAGGCTCGCGGGGGATGCCGGGCCCGCATCACCTGCTGCGTAGCTGCCTAGCACCCGGCGAGTGGTACGTTTTTTCCCAACTCCCAGCCATTTTAGACGGGAGAGCGTGGGCAGTTTCTAAAGCTGCTGGAGCTCAGGTTTTAAGAGGCTGGGATTCGCAATGTGGAGTCTGAGACTGGCTTTGCCTTGGAGAGGGGCTTGGACCGAGCAGCGGTCTGGAGCTGTAGACTGTGGTCCTACCTCTCCCTTACTGTGTGTCTTGGGGTAAATGAATAAACCTCCCTGGACCGTCCCTTTCTCATATGCACGGTGCGTGTAATACCCAACTACAGTGTCACCTGATACTAAGCATAGTCGCCGTAAGGATAACAAGGCGACCAGGAGAAAGTTCCTGGGAACTTAACGGTGAGGCAGGGAGATGAGAGGACATTACTAGGGCTGCATTAGGAAGGGCGCAGAGGGAGGGTCTGGCAGGTTCGGGGTGTGCGAGTCCTCCCACCTCTCCCCACACACACTGCCGGCTCCCTGCGCTGGGTCCCTGGGTCCCTGGGGCTGGGCCTGGGAAAGGGCCCAGCTCGAGGGCCTGCATCTCCGGGTTCACTCCTGGTTTCCCAGATGCTCTCGAGGGAAACCCAAGGTTGCGGGGGGACACCTGCCCTTCTAGTCTTCACAGATATGCAAATAACCCCGCTTGGTTCCTAAAACACTTTTCTTTTACCTGGAGTGCTTGTATTCTGGCTACAAATGGAAAGACTTTTTTTTTTTTTTCCGTCTCCATAAATAAATGGAAACTGTGAAACTAAACCTATAGGGAGAGGAGCCGCGTTATTTTCTTCTGGTCTGGGGCTCTGAGAGCCGAAGCGTCCCAGCTGGAGTGCCAGCTGGAAACATCCAGAAGATGGGGGGTCAAGAAAAGGGAACGTCCTTCTGAGGGTGGATGGGACTCAGCATTGTTTAGGGTCACCTGGTGCTCACACCTCTTCCCACTGGGAGACCCCTGTCCACACGGGCGGGTTCAGAAACGTTCCCGGGCCCCTTATCTCCCGAGAAGGCCTGGCCTCTGCCGCCCCGTCTCTGCGGCCTGTGCTATTCCTCTGCCTGGATTGCTGTTTCTCCTTTGAGTGGCTGGATTTCCTTTAAAACTTAGCTCAAAAGTCACTTCCCAGGGGGACCGAGGGACCCAAAGGGCTACATCCCCAAAGGTCCGAGGTCCACAGCCTCCTGCTCAGAGAGGCTGCCCCTCCCCTGACCCATGTGCATTTGCTGATTTCGTTTGCATGGTCTGTCGCCCCCCCCCCACCCCCCGAAGACCGTGAGCTTCAGGGAGCAGGTCTCCCTTCTGATGGCTGCAGGGGGCTTGCCCAGAGGACAAGCACACGATGAAGTGAGCGAGGGGTCAGTGAATTCAGGCATGCTGGACAGGAGCCCAGGGGCAGGGAGCTTTCTGCCAGCTCTGCATCGCCCCCAGACCTGTGCATGGTGCGGACGTGAGGAGGGCCCGGGGCGGCTGTTCCGGGATGACTGAAACTGCAAAGCCACCTCCCGCGTGCCCGTCCACCCAAGTTTGGCCCCCCGGACCCGTACCCCCTGCCCCCTCCTTCCTGGCCAGCTCCATGGAACTCCTGATGGACAGCATGCCGAGCCAGCCAGAGCGGGAGGTGCTTCCGCCTCCCGTCAACATCCCTCCCACCAGGCAGGCCCCAGGGCCCCCTTCCATGTGCAGCACCCCATGGCCGGGCCCTGTGCCCCCGCTGACCCAGAGGGCCATCCATACTCAGGCGCAGATGCGAGGCTGGCCCAGCTGCGGGGCAGGTAAGGGGGATGGGAGGCCCCCGGGGCAGGCCCATCCTTTGTTGCACCTGGGGCTCAGCCCCGGCCTGGAAACAGCCTCTAAGTGTGGCCACCAGGAGGCTGGTGAGCGCACCAGCCACGAGCTCACGGGCCCATCCTTTGAGGAAGCCGGGACAGGGCCCCGCGGACGGGGTCTCCAGGTAAGGACCACGGTGCCCCACAGCTCGTGTGCAGTGTGCTCGTCCTGCTTCCCCCCTGCAGGGCCGTCCACACCGTATCAGTAGTCCAGGACCAAGCCTGGCCTCACCCGCATGGCCCGCGTGGCCTCGGCTGGCCTCGGCTGGGGCCTCCTGGGCTTTGCTGAAGCAAGGTCTGGCTGCTGCTCTGGCTTCTCCCATTTTCCAGATGAGGAGACTGAGGCTTGGGGAGGAGCAGGACAGCCTAGAGCTGTGTTCCATCCTGCAGTGGGGTGGAGCGGGGCCCTGGCCATGCCTCGGTGGCCCCAGGCTGACGCGGGCAGGCAGGGAGGGTCTCTGCTGGAACTGTGGGTGTGGCTGAGAGCAAGGGGGGGTTTGGAGAGTGAGAGAGGGGAGGGGGAGTGGGAGGCAGCAAAGCCAGAGGGCCTCCAACCGCTGCGCTCGGAGCTTGGGGTCAGGCATGGCTCTCTGCAGGAAGCCTCCGGACAGGCCCCTTCCTGGGCTCACAGGGCGGCTTGTGTGCCAGGCCTGCCTCAGGATGAAGCAGATGGGGCTCCTGTGGGAGGGACAGAGCCTGAAACAGGGAAAGTTCGGGATAAAAGCACAGGGGAGGGGGCGCGGGCAGTAGCGGAGGAGGTGGCAGGTGGGCCTCCGTGGGAGCGGGCGGACCCTCGTGACGGACTCCTCTGCTTCGGCCTGGGGGACTGGCCCTCTGCCGCTTCCCCCAGAGCGCAGCAGGCCAGAGCTTGGCCCACTGCCCCTGATTTTGGGTCCCAGATCTGTGTGCTGTGCAGAGCCGGGTGGATGGGAGTTTGAACCTGGGTTTGGCCGTGTGAGTGTGGCCTGAGCCGTGTCGATGGCTCAGAGGGTCAGCTTCCCAATCCGACAGCGAGGCAGCGTGTCAGTTCTCTACTGCTGCGTGACAACTCACCCCTGTGCACGGTGACTTAAGTGGCCAGCGATTATTCTCTTCTGGTGTCTGCGGGTCGGGAACCCAGGTGCCAGGGCCTCTCGTGAGGTGGCCGGTGAGCTGGGGGCCGGGTCTGTGATCTCATCTGAGGGCTGGACCGTGGCGGCGGTGTCAGCATCCAGGCTCCCTCGCGTGGTGTTGGCGGGCTCGGTCCCTTGTCACGGGAGCCTCTGCGCAGGGTGGCCTCCCCCAGGGAGCAGGGCAGCAGGTTCCCCCACAGAGCAAGAGAGGGAAACCACAGCCTTTTGTAAACTAATCTTGGAAATGACGCCCCACGTCTTCTGCCTGTTCCGCTCCTTGCGGTTGTGGTGAGTCCTGCCACGCAGAGGGAGGGGCACAGGGACGTGGGTACCAGGGGAACCTCCCTCACAGGGCAGCCGCGGTGATTAAGAGGACTATGCACCTACGAGCTGGTGGCAGCGCCTGGCACACAGCTGAGCAACATGGCCGTTTCCCGAGCCTGGTGCTCTCCTGGCCACACCACAGCCTAATTCTTCAGCAGTGATGCCTCCGACCACCTGGGCTCTCTCTGGTGTTGAGGGAGACCAAGATGAATGAGACGAGGATCCCGCAACCAAAACATGGCGAGGCCAGGGCTTTGATATGGGCGGGGAAGCGGGGGAATTTAATCCGGCGACGCCAGGCGCTCTGGCTTTGGTGCGGGTGCCCCCCGCCCCCGTCCGCCCCAGGGAGACCGTTCTCCTGTCAGAGCCCCTCTGGAGGGTCCAGACTGAATGGGGCGATTAACCCCGCGCTCAGAGCTCCCCAGCCATGAATCTAGCGCGGGCGAGAGGGTGTGTGGTGCCTTTAAATAAGCCTTATGTAACAAGGATGTCGTCGGAACAGCTGACTCTCCGCACACAGGCCTCTTTTAAAATAGATCCTTGTCTTTATATAGCCGAATGCCTCTTTCTTCTGGCTCTGCCGTCTTACAGAGGAGCTGATGTAGGTCAGATATTGCTTGTTGAGAATTAGTTAATCTATAACTGTATCGAAGGAAGGGGAAAGACAACAAGTAAGCATTCAGCGACCTCGGCACAGCCAGGGAACTGGCGTTGCAGAAAGGAGCTTTGGGAAGGACCTGCAAGCATGGGAGCCACTCTTCCTAAGACCGGCCCTGGCCCACCAAGGGCCAGCGAGGGGAGCTCCGGATTCGGGGCCCGGTCTGAGCTTCTGTCCTGCCTGTGAGCAGCATCAGACCCAGCCGGGGTGGTGCCAGGCCCGGCCACCTCCCCGGGCCCAGGCCGGCTCAGGGTCAGCCGTGACCAGAGGCCTGGGCTCCCGTGGCAGCGCCGGGCCCCTGCCCCCACCGGCCTGTGTGCCACCCCCTGCTCGGCCCCTGCCCCCCTCGCCCGGGGCCCAGCCTGGCCCCCCAGGGTCTGCGTCCCGCCAGGTCTCTCCGGAAACCCCACGTGCAGCCGCCACCGTCTGCCCTGGGCGGTCACAGGAGCCTGAGCTCCAGAGATCCCCGCGGAGGCTCAGAGCTGAGGGCCAAGTGGCGCCCCTGCAGCCAGCCTGTTGGCAGCTGCTGTGCTCTCTGTCTTCAGAGGAGACGGGAGTCCGGCCCCGCCCGCGTGGCCACACGGCCTCTCAGGTCTCCTGACACGGCGGGTTCTCAACAGCGTCCCCCCAGGGTCCCGCCAGCACCTGGGTCACATCACGTCCCTGTGTGCAAAACCCAGCGGCCCAAGAGGTCTTGAGAGCAACCGCGAGGTCCTAAGAGTCCCCCCTCCTACCCCCTCCCCCACTGCCCTCCCCACTCCCGCCTTCTCGTGTGGGTCACAGGCAGGGACAATGCGGCTCCCAGGACAAGGGGCATTGCCCTTTCTTGGTAAAATACCACCAGCTTGTCCACACTTGGCACTGAAGACGCCCCCTTTCCCCACTCCTCACCTGAGGGTCACTCTCCCGGAAACTTGGTCCTTTGACAGTCGAGCCCCGAGGATGTGCCCCAGGGGCCACCGGCTTCAGAGAGGACCAGAACCTTCTGTTACTGCTCAAAGCACAGGCGAATCCAGGCTGGACACGGAAGCTCAGGACGAGCCCAGGGAAGTCCCCATGCTACCCACACCCGACACAGTCAGCGTCCGGAGCCAGGTCCCAGGCCTGGGCATCTGAATCCTACTTCCTCAGAGCTTGACCCAGTGGTGCCAGCACCCGAGAGAGGCCAGGGCCCAGGATGTGCCGCAGCCTGGGGGGCCTTTCCAGCACCGCCCGGGCTGAGGGTCATGGGTCTGTGGTCTGGCCACTGTGTGTGGCCGAGCCCGGGCCCTGACCCGAGTGAAGTGTGGATGCCTGGAGGCGCTTCCTCCAGCCTGGCCTGGCTACCTCCTCAAAGCCCAGGCCGAGAACAGGAGGGCCGTGCAGAGAGCCTTCCCTGCACAAGCTCCCGCGGGAGTACCCTGTGGGCCTGGCCCCACGCCTTCTCCTGATCGCGGAGCCTGGGAGAAGCTCCCACCTCTGCGGATACACGACAGCCTGGACCCTCTTACAAGAGGGTCACAGCGATGGTTGGCCCTGGGAGGCCCGGCTGACAGGCTCTGCTGTGCACTGCTGGCTAAGGGACCCCTCGCTGGGGCTCGCTCTCCTCCAGCACCCAGAGCATCGCTGTTACACACAGCGGTTTCTGGGAAGGTGTCTCCCAAAGGCCCCCGCCCTGTGCGGCAGCCCTCCCTCTCCCGGGAGCTCTGTGCCCTGACTCCCCGGTCTCACCAGCTCAGTGCCCTGGAGCCAGTGGTCCTCCTTCGACCAGTGGGGAAACTGAGGCTCGCGGGGTTGTGGAACTGGCCGAGGCTGCATGGCTGGGTGGGTGAGCCTGGTGCTGGGGCCCTGCAGTCCAGTCTCCTCCCCCTGCGTCGGAGCAACCTGCTAACCGCCTTCCCAGCAAGAGACCGTCTCAGGTGAGTCTCAGGTGAGTGGAGCCCTGCGCCTTCCTGGTGTCTAGTGCTGTGGGAAAGGCTGTTGAACTGACTGACTGGATTTCCAGGACTTGGATCAGACGTGAGGGCTCCCGTCGGGACGGCAGGCCCTGCAGGACAGGGTGCTGTTATTCAAAACAGATCGAGAAAGTCCCCAGCTGTGTGCCCTTGGCGGGGACACGTCTCCCTTCTGAGCCTCGGTTTCCTTCTCTGTATAGTGGGGATCACCCCGGCGTCGAGCCCTTAAGCGTGGCCAGCCCGGGACAGTCACCTCCTGCCGTTGTGTCCATCTCCATTCTTGTAGCCAGGGTGGTCCAGGGGCCTCTCTTGCCTCCTGGGACAAGGAGACCCTGCAGCTCAGTTTGCTGCGTCCCTGGTTCTTTGTCCTTGTTCACTGTGTGCAAATGTCAAGGAAAAATTTAAATGAGGAAAAATGCCTCAAAGGTTGTGTTTCTGGCAGGATTTCAGGGCACTTGTGATTAGGGCTCAGTGAAGGCCTACCCTACACTTTGGAGACAACAGCACAGCAGAGATGGGCCAGTGCCTTTGGGCCAGTGCCATGCGGACGGCTGCTCCTTGGGTGCCCTGTGGCCAGGCCGTCAGCGATCACAGCCCGCGGCCTGCAGCCAGCTGTCCCTCTGAGTTCCCACACGGGAATGAGGTCTGACCCAGGCACTGGCCCTGCCCTGGCCTGGTCCGCACAGTCCCCTCGGGTCCCCACCCCCTCACTGACCTGTCAGACTCTCTCTGGGTGGGTCTCTCTAACAGTCCTGCGGGAAGGAGCCATCTGTGCCTCACTACCCAGCAGTCCTGGCCCCGGGCCTCCAACCTGGATCCAGGAAGGCATTTCATCGAGCACCCAGTCTTCACTGAGAGACCCGGTGTCTCTGGCCATGTGCAGTGCAGGCTTTGTGGGGGGCAGGGGTAGTAGGATGCTGGCCTCGCTTTCCAGTGGGTGACCAGCAGCCACAACAACCTGTTGTGGGGAGATGCCCATGGCGCTATTGGAGCAGAGAGGAGGGGCCCTGGGAGGCTGGCTGGAGGAGGTGACCTCTGAGCAGAATCCTGGGAAAGGGACAGTGGGTAGATAGGGGGAATGTGTGTGCACATTGGAGGGAACAAGGGGGCCAGGAGGATAGCAAAGAGCTGGCATGGGCAAGACTGGACCAAACTTCATCACAGCAATTATGAGAATCTGGGATTTGAATCCAGACAGTCTGATTCCAACAGCCCCACCTTACGAGGGAGGAAAGGGGGGTTCTGAGAGGGGCAGGGATTTTCCCAGGTTGGGGGATTGGACTCCATCGCTGAGCCAGGCTCGTGGTTTAAGGCTCTCCCTGTGAAAATTAAATCAGACTAGAAACAGCTCAGCATTAAAAAAACAAAACCACGACTCCCCCGCTGCCCTGCCCCAAGGCCAGTTAGGGAGTGTGGAGAGTGGGGCCCTGCCTCCCGCAAGGAGAGGAGCTCTGTGAATGCAATTAATCACTTTTCAATTAGTATTCAGGCGCTCTGTGGGGACGCGAAGCAGGCTAGCTCCAGAAGGCTGCAGCTTTCGGATGTGGTTATTAATGTTGTGAGTGGAGGTAGAGCCCTGGGAGCCAGGCTGGCAGCCCCACCAGAGGGGACGAAAGTGCAGCACAAGGAGGGGTCTGTTGCCTGCACGCACAGTGCAGAGGGGCTGGGTATGCAGTTGGAGCTCCATAAATGCTCCTGGGTGGGGACTGTCCCCCGTAGGGACGCGGGTTTGTTTGTGGTTCTCAGGGCAGGTTTAGGATCTCTGAAAGGCTGTTCCGGGATGGGGGGCCAGTGCCACTACTGCTGGGCGCTGTGTGAGGTGCTGCATCATGGAACCAGCCCAGGAAGGTGGGTCCCATGACCCCATTTTACAGATGACCCAAGGTCAGAGGCGGGGCCACTTCAGGGAGGGCCAGTTTGGTCCTAGGTGAGAAAGGGCATCACTAAGTGCGAGCAGTGGGCTGGGCTGGCCAGGCGTAGCCTGGAGTCCTGTGGCAGCCTATCCCAGCTGGCTGTGTGACCTTGGGCACAGCCTTTGGCCTCTCTGGGCCTGTTTGTTTGTAAAATGGGGATGAGGCCTCCCTGGTTGATGAAGAACAAAGTGGCACCAGGCACAGAGCAGTCTCTGACATGCTCATACCTCTCCCCATGGTAAGTGCCCTGTCTCATGTCCCCAAAGTGCTGGGTGACATGTTGGGGAGGACAGGGTCATGGCTCGGGTGGCATTTTGGACCAGGCTGTGTCAAGGATCCCCCTCTGTTCTGAGGATCTACCCGTCTAGTCAATATGCAAAAAGACAAAAACGAATGAGTAATAACCCCCCTCCCCCACCGCCCCACAGCTGATGGCTTGCGGTTGGTGGTCCAAGTGTCCTCTTTGTCTGGTGACCATGCCCACTCAGGGGGCAGAAGGCGTACAGCTCCTAGGTGTCCAGCACGGGTGGCCTCCCCGAACCCCCTGACCGCCAGCGTCTGGCTGGGGCTGTATCCTGCCCTTGCGATGGTCAGGCTGCACCAGGGGGCCCTGCCCACGGGGTGTCCTGGACTGGATTGTGTCCCCTCAAATTTGTGTTGCAGTTTCAACTCCCAGTACCTCAGAATGTGACTGTATTTGGAAATAGGGTCTTTGCAGGAGTAATTAGTTAAGACGAGGTCACACTGGGGTCGGCCCTAACCCAACATGACTGGTGTCCTTAGGAAAAGGGAAATTTGAACACAGACATGCTCGTCATGTGAACATGAAGAGATTGGGTGATGCTTCTTCAAGCCAAGGGAGGCCAAGGATGCCGGTACCACCAGAAGCTGGGGGAGGAGCCTGGAACGCATTCTCCCTTGAGGCCTTGGAAGGCGCCAACCCTCCCCACACCTTGATCTCAGGTGTCTTGGCATCCAGGAACGTGAGACAATAGATGTCCATGGTTTAAGCCGCCCCATTGTCCGTGGAACTTGGTTAAGGCTGCCCCGGGAAACTGAGACAGTGTGAGCTGGCCCCGGAGTCCTGGTGGCGGGGGGAGGTAAGGGGGGGGGAGGCCTTCGAGGCAGAGTGGCCTCCAGAAACCAGACACGCCTGGCAGGGAGGTCCTTGATTTGGGCCAGCCCGAGCTCCAGCCTGACCCTGGCCTGGGACCAGCCCTCAGAAGCAGAGGTAAACACTCAGTTTACCAGCACTATTGGTAGCAGTGGGTGAGGGGAGAGGGGCGGCCCCCCAGCCAGTCCGGTTCCTCTCCCCATGGCCCACCGTGACCCTGGAAACCAGGCCCGTCGGTCAAGCTTCCCCTCTATCTCGGGAGCGTGCCATGGCCCCTGCGGCAAAGGGCCCATGGGTCCCCCTCTCTGAGTTACTCGTGCGCTTGTATTCCCAGGATGGTGTCTGACCTTTTGGTCTAATAACTCACTTAATCCTTGGCGTTCCAGAACCACAGACAAGTCCTATGTGGGCCTCTCCGGGCCAGGACACCAGGGCCAGATGCATCTCCTGCCTTCCCGTGTCACCGGAGCTCAGCCGGACTCTCCACATTAATTTCCTCATTGCCAGGAATTAGTGTGTAAACAGCAGAGGAAACTTCAAGGTCTTTGTCTTCTTAAGGGGACTCATTATTCCCCACAGAAATTCTGATCAGGGAGCTGGGCAGTGTCCCCGCTGAGCGCTCATCCGTCAGCAGGCTCACGTCTCAATTATTAATCCTTTTATAAATAACCTGAGCTTCATCACGGCTGCGTATTCTTTATGATAACTGTTATATTATTTAGATGTCAACGGCTCTGAGCTAATTGCAGCTGCTGGTGGGGCTGTCAGCTGCAGAGACGGCTGGACTCTCCTGTCTGGGTTCAAGGTGAGAGCAGCCTTGGAAATCCTTTCTCCTCCCACCCTGCCCCTGCTCTCTGCCCCTGTCACTCACTTCTGGGTGGGCCAGCCATGGACAGCCAGCGGGCGCCAGGCAGCAAGGAAGAGTGTCCGGCGGGGCTGGGCCTTTCTCGGCCGGGCGGTGGGGCTGGCGGGGGGCTTGATGACTCTGCAAGTCCTCAGCGGCAAGATCTTTACATTCAGGTTTGTGGAAATCGGGTGTCCTCTGGCTACGAGGACACGGCCTGCAGGTGGGGGCTTTCTCCATCATGGCCCTGCTGGGGGAAATCTCACCCTCTCACCCGCCGTGGTCATGGGCAGACCCTAATGGGTCCCCTTGTCCCCACGCCATCCTCTCCAAACAGTCACCAGAGGGATCCGAAAGCTGCACTGTCCTGGGTGCCAGCCACACGTGCCTCCTTAAATTGAAATTAATTCACTTTAAATTAAATACAGAAGGGGATGGATGACAAGAGACGCTTGTATCCTGGCTCCATCCTCCCACTGCATGCCCACTCTGACCCCTCCTCACTCCTTGGTCTGTTCCTTTAATATAAGCCACAGCCCTGTGTATTGATCACCTCAGGCTGCCATAACAAATACCACATGGGGCGGCTTAAACACAGAACCGTATTGTCTCCTGGCTCTGGAGGCTGAAAGTCTGAGATCAAGGTGTTGGCAGGGCTCGTTCCCCTTGAGGCCTCCCTCCTTGGTGTGTAGACGGCCATCTTCTCCCTGTGTCCTCACGTGGTCATCCGTCTGTGTGCGTCTGTGTCCTGATCTCTTCCTATAAGGACCGCCGGTCAGATTGGGTCAGGGCCACCCACATGAACTGGCTTTACCTTAATCATCTCTTTAAAGATCCCATCTCCAAACACAGTCATCACATTCTGAGATCCTGGGGTTAGGGCTTCAACACAGGAAGTTTGCTGAACACTGTGGGGACACGGTTCAACCCACAGCAGTCACATGGCACCGTTTACAGATGGACAGTGGCCCCAAGGAGGTAAGTGACAAGAACCAGCAGGTTGAAGAGAGAGGACTTGACCCAGGCATGTCTGTCTCCAAAGCCGGTGCTGTTTCCAACAAGCTCACTGCCCCCCTGAACCAAAACCCTGGTAAGTTACTGTGTGGCTCTGAGCCTCAGTTTTCTCACCTTTAACGTGGACATATCATTAGCTCTTTCACCTGCTTGTTTTGGAGATTAAATGAATGATTCACTCATTCATTCAGGGAGGAGCCAGGTGGGTGACTGGCCTCTCCTGTCGGTTCCTTCCTTCCCTCATTCGTTCCGTAGATGGAGCCCCTGTGATGTGCAGGCACTGTCCTGGGTGCAGGGACCACGGGGGGAGGGGGCAGGACAGTCAGGGGTTCTGTCTTCCAGGGCTTCAGGGTCGAGCAAAGGTCATGACTGGGAGGCTGGGGACAGTGCCCGGCAACGCGGGTTTTGAAAGGAAGGGGGCACAAACAGGGCAGGGGCTTCCCAGAGGACTCTCCTTTATGCTGACCGCAGAACCCAGGCTCCCTCTGCCCACGTCCTGCTGGTGGTCACGGGCAGTCACTCTGTGGACTGAGGTGAGGCCTCATCCAGGGAACGTGCTTGTCGAGGCGGAGGGTGGGCTGGCCACTCTCGCTCTCTCGGCTGGTGTGACCCCTGGCCCAGTGGCAGCTTCTGGTTGCCTGCAGGCCTCACTGCCCCCCCCCGCCCCCCCAACCTGTGCAGAGCCTCCCAAGTCTCCTCCCCTCCCTCCCAAGTCATTTAAATAAATTTGCATACATTGTTTCCGATGAACCTTGATTGTTTGGAGCCAGACATTTTGAATCATAAAAATATTCACCCTCTCCAGCCTTTTATTGAAGAATTCCATAAATATCCCACCTGACATCTCCCAACTAGTTTTGTCCTGCACCCCCTTCTTTCTTTTAATTTCTCATTATCACGCCACCAATGGGGGGCGGGGCTTCTACTTTTATTTTTCATTTCTTGCTTAGCAGCTTCCGTTCTGGGTGAATTCTGGCATCTTGCCAGCAAGGCCTTCACCCCGGGCTCCTCTCTGCCCCTCTGGGCCCCTGACACGGATGCTGAGCAGGAGCTGGCCTTCCCTCAACTTCAATTCTCCCCTCGACCCTATGACGTGGGTGCTGTTGTCCCCATTTTACAGAGGAGGAAACTGAGGCTCAGAGAGGCGTGGGCGTCGGCCGGGGTCACACAGCTGGCGGGTGCATCTGAGGCCAGAGTCTCTGCCCCTGGTCACACCCTCCCGTGCATCAGTCAAGACCCTGGGCTGGCCCAGCACAGGCCCCGCACACAGGGGGTGCTCAGTTCATGCTTCGTAACACATGCTCTGGTGATGGATGATCAGTGGTCAAAGGGCTCGTGCCCAGGGGGTGCAGGCCAGGGCAGAACGGAGCCTGTGGGTCCGGATCCCTCCTGTCCGTAGGGCCTGCCCCTCATCCTCCCTTCCCATCCCTGGCTTGGGTGTATCTTCCTTCATCTGTTCATTCATTGGTTCGCATCCCACAGGCATCCAGCGGGCTTTGCTCCGGGCACATGCGGGGTGGGGAAGGGAGGGTACTGGGTCCAACAGAGGGCCAAGGCCTGACATTGCCCCAGCAGGGGAGGCAGAGCCAGGCCCGGAGGGTGGCAAGGACAGAGGCTTGTCCTGTGGAGAGAGGGGCCTGGGAAGGAGGCCGGGCCGGCCCCTGCTGCCCTACCCCTGCTCTGAGGTGTCACACGTGTCCAGGGTGCGATGATTCACTGAACGCACCCGTTGCCTTACCATCGTGTCCCTGGCTGGTGGGATGCGAGCTCTGGATGCTGAGATCCAGGGTGGCACGTGGGCAGACCAGGAGGCAGGACTTGGGTGGGCTCCCCTCAGGGGCCCCAGGTCGCTGTGCCAGGAACTTTGCAGACGGGCTCAGCAGGTCTCTCCTCCCGCCCACCTCTGAGGAGCCTTGGAGGAACTCAGGACTGAGGCGTCGCTCTCCTTTCCCGGGTCCTCCAGCATCTGTCCTTACCTGCCGAACTTTGACGCTCACTTGGTTTTCCTTGTCACCTCCATGAATGCATCTGTGTGGCAGGATGGCCTGATTCGTTCTCTCTCTCTCAAAAAAATTTGTGCTAAAATACACGTGACATAAAATTTACCATCTTAACCACTTTTTTTTTTTTTTTTTTTGCGGTACGTGGGCCTCTCACTGCTGTGGCCTCTCCCGTGGTGGAGCGCAGGCTCCGGACGCGCAGGCCCAGCGGCCATGGCTCACGGGCCCAGCCACTCCGCGGCATGTGGGATCTTCCCGGACCGGGGCACGAACCTGCGTCCCCTGCATCGGCAGGCAGACTCTCAACCACTGCGCCACCAGGGAAGCCCCCCATCTTAAACATTTTTAAGCGTACACTTGGATATACACCTAAATATTAATATCCTTAACATAATATGAAGTATAGTCACATTTTTGTGCAAAACCCTCAGCACCGTGCCTCCCCACAGCTCTTTTCATCTCTGCCAACTGAAACTCTGTCCCCCTTAACACTAACTCCCCACCCCCCTGGCCCAGCCCCAGTCCCCAGCATTCTACTCCGCGTCCCTGAGTTTGGCGGCTCCAGGGCCCTCACGTAAGTGACATCATGCACTGTTTGTCCTTTGGTGACTGGCTTGCTTCACTTAGCGTAACGTCCTCGAGGCTTGTCCATGTTGTAACAGGTGTCAGAGTTTCCTCCCCTTTTAAGGCTGAATAATATTCCACTTTGTTTATGCATCCATCTGTCAATGGGCATTTGGCCTGCTTGCATTGTATACGATCACGAATTGTGCTGCTATGAATACGATGTACAAATATCCCTTTGAAACCCTGCTTTCCCTTCTTTTGGATATTTACCCAGAAGTGGAATTGCTGGATCATATGGTGATTCTAGGCTTAAATTTTTGAGGAACCTCCACACTGTTTTCCACAGTGGCCACGCCATTTTACCTTCCCAGTAACACAGTGAACGAGGATTCCAGTGTCTCCACATCCTTACCAGCACATGTTGTTTTCTTTTTAAAAAAATTTTTTTATAGTAGCCACTGTGATGGGCGTGAGGCGGTATCTCACTGTGCTTTGATTTACTTTCCCCTAGTGATTAGCGATGCTGAGCATCTCTTTCTATATTCTTATTGGCTATTTGTGTATCTTCCTTGGAGAAATGTGTAAGTTCTGTGCCCGGTTTCTAATCGGTTGTTTGTTTCGGGTTGAGTTGCAGTGGCTGGTGGTCTTGGGTCCTCTCTGTGAAGGTCAGCCAGGATGGAAGGATGGGCACTGGGTATCCTGCACACTGGTGACGGTGGGCATGGATGTGATGGTGGGATGGCGACCCTACGGGAGGGGGTAACTGCAAGCTGGAGGAGGTGAATCGGGGGCCATTGTTGATGACGTTGGTGGAGGGGAAGGTGACAAGGTGACAGCAGTGGGGCCACTGTTGATCAGGGTGGGGCCCCAATTCACGGAGCAGAATTGATGCCATCACCTGATTCCTTGCTTCACAGAAGATTCGAGTGGGGTGTGGGGTGGGTGATTGAGGGCCCTGTAGCTGTCACCAAGGCAGGAGGACATGGTGCACGCAGGGCAGTTGAGAGAGAGGAAGTATTTGTTGAGCGATGGACTCAAAGAGCTGATCCCTCTGGCCTGGGAAGAAATTACAAACTATCCTGTCAAATGCTGTTATTGACTGAGGCTGAGACAGAATCTGACGTTCATCCGCCTGCGTTTGACATTCAAGAACAATCCGGCAGTGGGATTTGCATAAATCTCTGGGGCGGGAGAGGCGGGGTGGGGGTGGGGCAACCAATCAAACAGGGGAAGGGAGCTCTGTTCCCAGAGGGATGTCCCCTCCTGCAGGGCTGGGGTGGCAGTGGAGGCGCCCTGCAGCCCGGAGTCACCTGGAAGCAGCACAGTGGGTCCAGGGGCGGGGTCCCCTGGAGGGTGGAGCCGGAGCTGGGCCTCTGCTCTCCGGGGGCCCCTGGCACAGCAGCAGAAGCTGGGGAGGCACAGGCCGTGCCCCGGAGCACGCTGTCTGCGGGGGGCAGACCTGTGAGCTGAGGCCCCACGGGTGTCCTCGAGGCTCCCCGGTCCCCACACGGGGGCTTCTGGCGTGATGGTGGGGCGGGAGCGGCCTTCCCCTGCCTCCTGGACCCCTGCTTCTGTGGCCCCTCGCCCGTCAGCCCGGGGCCTCCTCTGTGGAGCACTGCACACCCCCCGCTGGCTTTTTCCGACGGTGTGTGTCGGCCCCCATCTGCCACCCCCAGATTGGGGCTGCTAACAGGCAGGCCGGGAGGCTGTTCTGTTCCTGCCTATCACGCAGTATGACACGAGACCCCTGGTGAGGGGTCAGCTCCTCCCGGCCGCAGAGTGATTTTCCCAAGAGAGCGGTGGCCGGAGCACCCTCCCTGCATCGCTGTGGGCAGCCCCGCTGCCCGCAGCCGGGCTCCACGGGCAGGGACACATCACTATGATCTCCCCGGAACTGAAGGCTCGTGTGCTCTTTTCTCTGGCACCAATGAACACAAACAGTGTGATTGCTTAATAAAGCAGGAGGAGAGATGACCGCTATCGATCAGAGGGCTCTGGGCTGCACTGAGCAGAAGAAAGCCAATTTTCCCCTTCAGTCCAGCTCAGCAAACATTTATTGAGTGCCTACGACAGCCAGGCCTGTGCTGGGCGCCGGGGGCACTGCGCGGGAATCCAAACACTTCCTCCCTGCTCTCCACCCACTGTCCGTCCAGGAAGGCCGCAATGAGCTGGTGTCCTGCACGCTTCACCTCCCTGAATCCTCCCACCCGTCTGCTGGGACCTGGGCAGCTGGAGGGATGTGCCAGGATCAGCCAGCGAGGAAGATGTGCCCCGAGCGTCAGCCACGCCGGTGCAGCAATGCTGTTCACTCAGAGCACCGGGCCCTGCGGGGGAGCCGCCTGGTTGAGGGGCGTCTGGCAGGGGGCTGGGAGCCTCGGCCCCTGAGTTCTGGGGTCCACGCTGCAGGGGGCCGGGGCCTCTCCAGGCCTCGCTTTTCTCGATGGTACCTGCAACAGCTGATGCCTTGGGCACTGAGGGAGCCAGGTTCTGTGTGAGAGGAAAGACTGCATCGTGGGCGCTGGTATTTCCCCATTTTGCTGGTGGGGGACTGGGCACCCCCAGATCACATGGCCGGGAAGGGGTGGACTGAAAGGGCTCGTGGCTGGGCTCACCCATCAGGTCAGGCCGCCTCTGGGGGCCCAGGAAGGTAGGGGGCCCTGAGCAGTGCCTCTGACCCCCTTTCACAGCTGGGGAGGGGGCAGAGCCTGTTTTCCCTTACTTGCCGACCCGCACCACCCCACCCAGCGTCCACACACCCCTAGCTCTCAGGCTTGATCTGTGTCCCTCTGCGCTCTGCCCAGGGTTTCCTCTGCAGAGGAGTCTCGGGGACAAAGTTGAGGTCATGAAGCATAGGGCCAGCTGCTTCTGGGGACTCCATCTGCCCTTGGATACACAGGGAGGGAGGCATCCATCAAGAAGACAATTCGTCCCCAGGGGTGCCTACTGGGTGCCAAGTCCTGGCTGGGTGCTAGGAGGGCCTGGAAACTCCTTCAGGTCCCTCCACCCCAGCTGGAAGCAGCAGAGATTCTCTGTGATGACACAGCTGGGGTGGAGATTCAGAGGTGACCCTGAGTATACAGCTCTGCGACTTAGGGGCACCCTCCTCTTCACCATCTGAGAGGCACTGGAGAACCACAAGGGTAACTTCAGGGTGAGGACCTCGTGGGTCAGCACAGGGCCAGCTGGTGGGGGTCCTGCAGGGGAAGTGCCTTCTCCCATCACCCTGTTCTCCTCATTATCCCCCACACGTTACATCCATCTACCCATCCATCGTCCATTGTTGGTCCATCCATCCATCAACCATCCATACACCCACCCACCATCCATCATCCATCCACCTCCCATCCATCATCCCTCCTTCTTCCATTCACCCATCCATCCAACCATCCATCCCCCATCCATCATCCATCTTTCTTCCATCCAACCATCCATCTATCCACCCATCCCCCAACCATCCATCCCTCCATCCATCATTCATCCTTGTTCTATCCATCCATCCCTTCATCTGTCCAACTTTCATTCACCACTCATGGCTTCACACGCTGCCCTTCACGTGTGACCAAGGGCTTCTAGGTGAGATGGGCAGAGCAGCCATGTGATGGCACCGCACAGTCATCAGGGTGGGAGGGAGGGAGGAGAAGGGAGAATGTTGATCAAATCTGGACCCATGGTTACCAATTTCCTGCACCTTCCCTTTGGGCTGGGAGGACCGAGGAGTGGGTGCAGGACCGGAGTCTGGATGTGCCCATAGCTGACACGAAGGATTCACGATGGGGACAGCCACAGCTGTGAGCACCTTGGTTTGTAAGGGTGGCAGTGACCTGGCTCTGAGTCCATGCCTGGGAAAGGCATTGCCAGGGCTGCTCTGGTCAAAAGCAAAGGTCTTGTGGGACATCAGTGGGGGCATAAGTGAGTGATGCACAGGATTGCCTAGCAGGTTAGTGCTGTCCTGGGCACTGGCCAGCTGCTGTCCGTACCTCTGCTCCCTCAGCCCTCCCGCAGGCCCGCTAGGCAGGGGTCAGACCCCTGAGGCACAGAGGGGACAGGATGAGCCAGTCGATTGACCGGAGCTAGGGGGGTCAAGCCCAGGTGTTCCCTGCCCAGCCAGGTGAGTGGTCACATTGTACAGGCTGTGGGTCAGAGGAGGGAGGCCCAGTGTCTGCGTCCCAGCCTTTGCCCCTGTGTGACACCCCGCACCCTGCTCCCGGGGCCAGGCAAGACGCACTCAAGGTCCCAGTCTGCCTATTAGCTGCTGGGTGGCCCTGGGCCTGTAGCTCGCCCTCTCTTGTTCTCCATCACATCCCTTATTAATTAGACATAATGACGCTGCATCTGCCCCCAGCATGTCAAGGAGCATAGCTGGTGGAAGAGGTGCAACATAAGTGATGTTTTCTCAACATCTCTTGTTAGATGTTAAGATCTATCTGCGTTCCTGATACAGCCATGCTTTCTCCCATCTAAACATGATGTTCTGAATCACGTACCAGTCAAATCACTCTATTTTCCAGCTTCGTATCTTCAAATAATCTCAATGCCCCAGTAAGACAAGTCATGTCTCCTGCTGGCTCCGTGCACCCCTGCCCTACTCTGCTGGGTGAGTGATTGGGTTCAGGACCCAGGTGCTCCGGGCCGCTGGCAGGGTGGTATGGTGGCTAGAGCGAGTGTGGACGCTGAAGACAGACTGTGGGCTCGGATCCTGGCTCTGTCCACTTCTGTCCACTTCTCCAAATGTTGGCTTGATCACTAGAGCTCCCTGAGCCTGCTCTTCTCATCTGTGAAGTGGGCATGTCCTGGGACCAGCTCCAAGGACCTGTTGTGAGGACCAGAGAGGTTATGCGCGGAAAGCGCTGGGCACACAGCAAGTGCGCTAACTACCACACTGCTCTCTCCCAGGAGCCCTTACGGCCGGAGAGCAGGCACATGGCTCCTCTGTGCCTCCGTTTCCTCATTTGCCAAGTGATTATTAGGTGGAAACTACCGTGGGTGAAGGTGCCCAGGCCCGTCTCTCTCTGATCCGGGGTAAGTGCATTCCTGGGAGCAGAGGGAGGGAGACCGGCCACCAGGACATTTCTTGCGCTGCGCATTCGGGGCCACCAAGCTACCTCCACAGCCGCCGTTGTCCCCACAGGCTCAGAAATCACAGCCCGCTGACCATGGTGGCCCCAGGCATGCCCGTGGACTGCACACCTGCTTCCTGGCACGTGGGCAGCCACAGACGGGCCCGTCTCCCCAGGCTGGCCCCTAAATCCATGCTTGGGGCAGCCAGGGGCAGGAGGGCCGGGAAGGAGGCAGACGACCACGGGTCTGAGGCCTCCCCACCCACTCGGCACACTCAGGGTGAGAAACAGCACCAAAAGTAAGCAAATGAAGAAGACAGTCATCGTCCTGGTGAAACAGCAGCCGGGACACAGCTTCTCAGCCACAGGACGTGGAGGGCCTGTGTCTGGACG